>NW_010111686.1:0-1180 GCF_000699245.1 Pterocles gutturalis
GGGTCCCCCCGCACCCGGGCGATGGCGATAGACAAGCCCGGGCGAGCAGCCGGGGACCAAAGAGGAACCCAACACCCCAGAGGGGGCTGATGGCTGTCGCGGGAGGGCTGGGGATGGGAATGGGAATGGGGTTACAGCCGGTGTTTTCTGCTCCAGGCTGGTTTTCATTTTGTAAAAGTAAGGGCAAAGTTCAGAACGTTTTTAAAGGGGATCAGAGGGGATGGAAGCAAATAAATCTGCATTCAGTCGAATGATTATTCAGGCACTCACCAGGCAACAGGATGCAAAGGAATTGATTTTAAGGGTTCCCACTAGCATACAGTAGGTAAAAAGAACAGAGAGATGTTGCAAATCTTAGTATTAGGATGAAAGTATTTAAAAGATTTTTCAAAAGGGGGAAAATGTTGCAGAAATTGTGATGAAATAATCAAAAGTTAATAATATAGAAGAGCTAGTGTTTGAATATAGCACAATGAATAAAGATTAAGTTTGGAATAGGTAACTATAGAAACCTCACCTGAATAAGGACTGTTGAGGGAAAGGAAGAGAGGAGAGAAGAGAGGACATGAAAGGAGAGAAAAGAGAGGAGAGAAGAAGAAGATTTCAAATGTCTTCAATAACAGATGCTGTTGGACAACTGGCAGAAGCCTGGGTATAGAACCTTCCTCCTCCTTGGTCTGGCTGGGTGGATACTGAGCCTGGCCTTACTGGGACATGGTGGAACCCATGACTGGAAGACCCCAACAGCTGGAGGGCTGCAGAAGTGGACGGCCTTTAGGTGAACCCCTGAGATGGCAGTCCAATGGGACGAAGAGTGGGTAGGGATGGTCCCAAATGCTGAAGGCAGCTCAGACTCATAAGAAAGGGAGGCAGGAACAACTAGCTGAGGCCAACTAAGGGAGAAAATCTCAGCTGCCAGCCCTGGCAGGTCTGATGATCCCTCCCAAGTGGCCAAAATTTTTGGAATTAACAGTAGTAAAAGGCCTCGTGTACCATTAGTGGAGAATTACAATTATTCTCTTTACCCACAGCTGCAGGAGTCTTAATATCGAAGATGCTGCAGCAGCAGAGGAGTTGGCTCCTGCAGTGGGACACTGAAGTTCTGCCGGGTCCAGAAGCCGCATAAAGCTACCGCAGTAGCAGAGTGAGCGGGCAGGGTTCCTCTGAGAAGGAGGGAAGA
>NW_010111687.1:0-1424 GCF_000699245.1 Pterocles gutturalis
AGGAGGTTTCATGTTACTGGGAACAGGGGATGGCGGGATGTTCCCGGGGGATGGCGGGATGCTCCCAGGGCGGACAAAAGGCCATTGTGCACCGACCGCAGCCATGGCCGATGGTGCAGCCCGGCAGCATCCTGGCCTCCCTGCCAGCGCCAGAGCCCAGCAGCCCACCTCAGACCCCGGGAGGGGACACAGCTGATGGCACCCACTTACGGGACACCGAGCAGCTCCCCAAAGATAATGGGATGCTCCACCTTGGGGTGTCCAAGCCAAAGCAGCTCCCCCTGTGCTTCCCCTTCCCACTGACAGCAGCACCCGCATCCTCACCGTCCCAGGGGATGGGAGAGACAAACACTGGGCTCAAGAGGGCAAACCGGCCCGGGGTGACAGGCAGGGACACGTCCCTGCGGGTGCTGGCAGGTCAGGGCGTGCAGGGAGGGGGCAGCTGCTGGGGCATGGCACCAGCATCCCTGCCTGAGCGGCTTCCCAGCCCCACCGGCTCATCCTGCTCCATGCGGGCTGCAGAGGTTCAGCCCCAGCTATATGTTGGGGGGGTTATGTATAGATTTACATACATCTGGGGTTATACACATTACAGTGAGCCCCCCAAGCCTGGCTCCTGCTGGCAGGCGATTAAAAAGAAATCCCAATTTCTGTTTAAAGGACAGAGAGAATCAAACCTGGCTCCTGGGATCGAGGGGGGATGAAGGGTGGAAGGCAGCAGCTCAGCACCCTTGAAGCCAGGATTTTTGGGGACTGTGAACATGAGGAAGGATGAGACACGGTGTGCGTGGGGATGGGGACAGGTCCAGTGCTCTCTCTGGCTAGATCGGTGTTGGGGGCCTGCACCTGTCCCCAGCCTCTGTCCCCCATCAGGGACATTGTGCTGTGAAGATAGGAGTAGCATCACCTCTGGTTCCTCTGGCACGGCCGGAGCTGCCCTCTCAATCCCCAGCTCCTGGAGTCAGGGGATGCAGCCCCATCACCTCCCAGTTGCAGACACAAAACGCCGCGTCCAGCAGCATGGCTGGAGGGGAACGCAGGAGGAGACGCCCAGCGAGTGCCCGCCAGCGCCGGGACCAGCCTCGTGACTCTCCGCCCAGGCGGCCAAGCCGTCCCCGGGGTGACTTCCCAGCAGAGCTTTCAAAACAAGACAGCACCTGACATGCTTGGCTTGGCCCAGGCGCATTTGGCCACTTCTTTCCAGGCACAAAGGGCACCCACACCCTCCATCAGCCCTGGCCCTTCGATGCTGGAGGCTTGGGACAGGCATAAGGTGTAATTTTCCCTTTTTTCCCTTCCATCTTTGCCCCAAGGCAGGCTCCATGGACACCAGCACACACCCACGGCATCTCTTCTCCCATTCAGCCCCCCCATTCCCACCCCATTTCCCCCACCCTGGTGCAGATGGGGGGCTCAGCATCCTG
>NW_010111687.1:1545-2213 GCF_000699245.1 Pterocles gutturalis
ATTCCTGGGGGCTAATTATTGATTGCAGCCAGTAATAAATATTTCAGCAGGGATTTGCACGCGAGCTCCGAGGTAACAGCAGCGGGAGGAAGGATGGGTCTTGTGTTCCCCGCTCCACTGCCGCCTCTCCCACTTGGACCTGGGCAAATCCTTCTGCTTCTTCAAGGAACAAAAATCTTCTTCTCTGCTGGAAACTCTTCAGAACATGACGAATCTCAGGAAAACCCTTCCCAAGGGCTGTGCTCTCAGGATGCTCCACGCTGGAGATGTCCTCCCAGGATGGGAGCTGCAAGAGTTCAGCCCCGCGGAGCCTTGAGAAAGTCAGAACCACAGAGCAGGGATGTGATGTTCACTGTATTGGGCTGGACAAGAGTTCCTGAAGATGGTTCATCATCTTGGACCCATTTGCAGAGCCTTCTGGCTTGTGCTGCCATCGCTTACCCTGCAGAAATGGGTGGAAATGGACGGACGTGACCGAAGCAGTGAGCTCAGACCTGGGTCAGACCTTGCCACCGTCCTCCTGCCCAGCCCTGGGCACCTCCTGCTCCTGAGCTGTGTTTGTCAACTAATAGATGTCCCCTCCTTGGTGACACCGAGAGCATCCCAGAGGCTGGGGGGAGAGGACCTCCTCTGCACGGGGGGGGGGGGGGGGGGGGTGAGAGGCCGCC
>NW_010111687.1:2243-5648 GCF_000699245.1 Pterocles gutturalis
GGGTGAGTATGTGCTCCCCTGCCTCCATCAGCCCAAGGATGCTGGAAAGGGGAAAAAACAGCTTCAGAGCAAGCCGGGTCCTGCCTGCAGCTTTGCATTTTGCAAAACCGCTCACACAGAAGAAGGATCCCCAGCAAACACTCCCCACAACGAGAGGGGAGCTCCCCATGACACAGCTGGGGACCGGAGCGGTGCCAGGGGATGCTCCAGGTACGGCATCAAACAAAACCCCAGCGACCAGCGGTGCTGAGTGAAGGCATCTGAGAGGGACACGGTGCACCCTGAGCACTGGACCCGGCACGGACACAGGTGAAACGTGCTCCTCACCTGGCCTCGAGCAGGTCGCACCACCTCTGACCCGCACGTGTCCCCATCTGCGGAATGAGGGCAATGACACTTGTCACTGTGAGGCCCAGAGCCACACAGATTAATTAACTGTTGTCCAAGAGGGCTGTGGAGGTGACAAACACCCCACGCTCCTAATTACTGGGGCAGCTCTTCCAATTTCCCAACAGCCTGGGCTGAGATTTTTTCCTTAGAGGATCTGCTTTCCCCTTTCCCAGGGAAATGAGCAGGATTTAGGCACCCAAATCCCAAAAAAACAGATTTGCAGGGCTCAGTGGCAGTCACCGGGACATGGAACAGAGCAGGATGAGATCTCCTCCCCTCCAGGGTCACCCTCCAGTCCCCCATGTCCCCCCCAGAGGATTTCACCCATTTCACCCCATTTCAGGGGCGGATGATCGGCACCCGCAGTTTCGCTGAGCTGGAGCGGCAGGGAATTATTTCAAACATCTTCTTTTCAGGAGACCTTGCAGAGGTGCAGCTTTTCCCAAGCACTGAGCACCCATTTCCCCATCAGATCTCCTCCCAGGCCTGAAACATGGGCTAAAAAAAAAAAAAAAATAGGTACCCAATAATTTGTGTGTGCCCCCTCCCCATCTGCAGCACGTGCATCCCGCTGTGCCAGCATCACTCTGTCCGGAAAACTCAGGGCTCGTGCTCTCAAAAACAGCAGCATTAAGCCTATAATTTATCAGGTGATTTAGGAATTTGTCCCTGGAATAGGGCTCCAGGAAAACACAGCACTGGTGAGCGCTAAATCTGCTCAGCGGGTGAGAGGGAAGGAGCTGTTTGACCAAATTAAAAGGATTTTTTTGGGGTGGGTCCGGGGCTGTTTGGCCACATGGGGCTTCACCAATGGGGCCATTGAGAAACAAAGCTGGGAGGGGAAACAAAGGCCAGGTCCCTGTCCCCTCCCGCCATGGCTGTCCCTGCAAACACCCCGACCGGGGACGTCCCCTGCCCAGGTCCCAGCAGGATCCCAGCTTGGCTGGCTCACCAGTGTGACACCGAAAAAAAATGAATCACTTCTTGTTAAAAAGCCATCTTCACTTTCCAGTCTTGCTGCAGAACTGAACCGCAGGTTGGGTGAACCTCACTGGTCCCAAATCCGCACCGGCCGCAGGCTTTAACTCGGGAAAACTGCAAAAACAAAAGTGAAAACGATCTTCCCAGGCTGAAATCCTGGGCCTGGCACTGGGCTCTGCTCGAATCCAGGTAGCCTCGCACCGCTCTGCGTCTCACCTTGCTGCACGGGCATTGCACATGCACAGATTTCTTCCTACGCAAAGCGGGGGGCCACTGCCCTGTGCCCCCTCCCTGCTAGCGCAGATCTCTCCAGGTGCATTGCCAGGTTAGTCCTGAAATTTTTCTTGTCCTGGCAAAGGCTCTCTGATCACCAAACAAATCCCATTTCCCCAAACATATATTTTTCCCCCCCATTTCCCCAAATCCCATTTTTTTTCCCCCTTTTCTCCAAATCACAATTTTTTTCCCCATTTCTCATCCTTGCACGCAGTCACATGCCTGTTTCCCATTGGGGCGTTGCTCCCGGCTGCTGGGAGCATCTCACCACCGGTCTTTAGTTTCAGGGGAACACCTATTTTGCTTTCAAACACCAAGTGGTCACCCCACGGGTGAACCCAGCTCGGGGAGGCTCCAACGCGGGCTTGACGGGAGGGGAATCGCTGAAAGTTTCAGGGATCAAAGCATGAAAGAGCAGCCCAGGCTGTTCACAGCTCTCGGGTTACAACCATTCACCGCCACCGCAGAATAAATAACAAGGGATATTAATAACAACCAGCCTCTGCCAGGGACAGAAACCAAATCCCACGGCAAAGGGGGGACGCCCGGGCACGGCCGCGGGCAGAAGGCACCTCCAAACCCAGGCAGGGCTGCTTGCAGCTGGGGGAACACCAATTTTAACAAAAAAAAAAAGATATTCAGGGTCTGCAAACAACACCTTGCCTGGATGCAAGGCCCTTGGATGGAGGAGACCCACCAGTATTCCCAGTTTGGGGAGAGACAGCCGGGCTAAGCCCCAAAACACAGCGGCACAAACGGGGCGATGCCTGCTCTGTTTGAAAACAGGTCAGCCTCTTGCACGGTGTTTTTTTCTGCCCTCCCTCTCTTTGCTTTCGTTTTTCAGTCGTCAGAAGGGGACACTGCTTTGATTGTGTTTTAGTCAGGGGAATTTACAGGGGATTTAAAAAATCCCAATAACAACCAGCAAACAAAGCGCCCCAAGCCTTGCTCGGTTCGATTTGTTTCTTTTTCCATCGTAAATCTTCCCGGCTGAAGAAGTTTTGCACATGCAGGTATTGATACTTCCAAGTTGCACATTTTCAAAGGTGCTTTTAAACTTGCCTGAAACGTAAATCCAGCACCAGGCAGTCTAAAGTTTGGCTCCTAATTCTAGATTTCAACCCTTAGCATCAGGATGGGCAAAGGCACATAAATTGGAGTTTCCATTAAACTTGTGACTGGAGTTTCTCCAGGAGTTTGGAGGAATTTGGCGCAGTCCCGTCACCAAGAGGATGCTGAGCTCTGCACTTCCTTGTATCTCACCCAAAACACCCAGATGCCCAACGTACCTTGGAAAAACCTTGCTCCTGGCACAAAGGGGGTCTGGTTTTTGGGGTATCTCCCTCATCTCGGCTCCTATTCCTGACTGACTTAAACCACTTCCAAAATATTGCAGAAATTCAGAATAAAGCCCTTTTACAGATCAACCCCATCGTTCGCTTAAACCCCACGAGACCCTCAGGGCCCCTCACCAGCTCCCAAAACCCCACAGCACCAAGCTTCAACACCAACCTCCCATTTTCTGCAGCAGTGATGCAATGAAAAATAAAATAAATGTCATGACAAAACCCATCAGACTCTGGGAGATCCTGGGGATGGAGCACCTGCTGCTGGTGCCTCGGATGGGGACCGGAGCTTCTTTTTGGGGGGGTTAACCTGGCAGCAAAAGGAAAGAACGTTGCGCTTTGCCCATCAGTTCCAGCGCATGACACAACCCCGGCCAGTGTTTGCCCCCCAAGGGGATGTCAAACCCCCCCA
>NW_010111688.1:0-11088 GCF_000699245.1 Pterocles gutturalis
GCTCGGAGTGCGGCGGGCCTGAGGTGTCGGAGCTGCTCCTGGTGGTGTTTGCGGTCGTATCAGTTGTCGCAAGGGTTCCTGCCGGCTTCCTGGCACGGTCACAGCGTGACAGGGTTCCCGGCGGAGCCTCATCTGCGGGCCCCGCCTTCTCTGCCTCCCTCTCGGGGCTGCCGGTGAGGAGACGCGTGCCGGCTGCTGCGCCGTGGGGCTGAGGCGAGCCCGCGGGGGGAAGACCCCTGCTTCCTTGAGACAAAGGAACAGATGTCAGTAAGCTGCAATTCGGCCTGTTGCCGTGTCATCGTAGTAGGGCCATACCCGTCGAATACCTCAAATGGAGCGTATGACTTTAAACTGCAGTGAAATCCCAGAATAGGGAGGTCAATGGTTTTATGCTGTATGGTGGACAGCAGTGCATCTACACTTACTGAGCTGGCTGCCACCATATTACGTGGAAAATATTTATCGGGTGCCCCAGGTGTCTCCTTGTAGTCTTTAAATTCCACCTTTTTTGGTTTTTTTTTGTTTGTTTGTTTCGGGTCATTCTTATGACCTCCGCTGCTCAGGGCTTTTGCTAGGAAGCTGATTTTGCCTTGTGTCACGTTCTGGGAATCAGCATCATTAACAAGCTTCCTTGGCATGGCTGTGTATGCTCTCTGGGCTTCCACTTGTATTTGATCAAATCGTCTCAGCTTATTGCTGTTTTGGGAAGATCAAAAGTACAAAAAAACTTTGGTGGATAACACCACCAACAGCAAATCTGTCAGAATCTTATCACAGGCAACACTTTGTTGGATCTTAGAAAGATATTCTTATGAACAACATACCTTATCTTCAGGGCTTCCTTCATCTTAAAGCACTGTGAAAATGACATGTTATGAGCATGTGGGTATCTTCCTTGCTGAACATAAGAAATTAATTTAAAATAACTGAAAACACTGAAAAGGAATTGCTGAACAACTAAGAAACCATCCACAAGCTGTAATAGTAATGGTGGAAGTGGGTCATAAACTTAGTGTGCAAGTTGAACACTTGAATAAAAATGACAAGCTGTATGAGAAACTAGCGTAAATATGATTTCCATAGGGAATGTTTCAACTTGAGTTATGCGTTGTTATGAATAGTCTTCAATTAACATATACAAAACAATTCTCACTTTTGATTTACCACAATATGATTTAATCTTTTTAACTTAATCAGTTTTGACATTTTCAGCAAGGTTAGCTTGGGCCTACAGGAGAGATGAGGAAACACTCTTTATCAGGGAATTAGTGAGAGGACAAGGGGTAACGGTTGTAAGCTGAAAGACGGCAGATTTAGATGAGATATTAGGAAGAAACTTTTCACAGTGAGGGTGGTGAGGCAGTGGCCCAGGTTGCCCAGAGAAGCTGTGGATGCCCCATCCCTGGAGGGGTTCAAGGCCAGGCTGGATGAGGCTTGGGGCAACCTGGGCTAGTGGGAGGTGTCCCTGCCCATGGCAGGGGGTGGCACTGGATGATCTTTAAGGTCCTTTCCGACCCAAACCATTCTGGGATTCTATAAGTTGCATTTGATTGTGGGGTGTTGGTGTTAGAGATGTACACGCATTTTTCTGTTACGTGTTTTGCTATTGTTCTTAGTATGTTTTAATTTTATGTTAAATGATTGCTTTCCAAGTACCAGCTGAAAGTTTTCAATAAAACATCAAATGGGCTAGCATAACCTGCACCTAGGTCAGCATCTGAACTCTAGCTCTGTAATGAGCAAGTCACAATTAAAAACTGAATGCATGAATTTGAAATGTTAATTAAACTTACACTTGGAGAAACACAGCCCTAATAATGATCATTAAAATAGATTGGAAGTGTCTTTTTTCTTGTTCCTTCCTTTTTCTGTTCACTTTGTTGGTTTTGGTTTGTTTTGTTTTTTTTTTTTAACCCTGAAGAGGATAAGGTTGAAGGTACAGACACAATAGGATAAATCAATTCTGCAGTATTTTCTCCTCAGAGGGATAATACTATCCCATTATAATAAAAAAATAGTTTAGGTAATAGAAAATACATTTTAGATGTGACAGTTTATTTCCCTTGTTGTGCAAGATTACTGTAAGAATATGGATGAACATGACAGTTTGATGAAATGACTCAATAAAAATTTGCTCAAAACAGCATTCTTAGATCGCTGTTTCTGTGTTCAGCACATAGCGTAGGAGCAGTTTAAGGTTTCTCTTCCCTTGAGTTGAGGAAAGTGCCTTAGAGATCTGTGGACTCCTTAAACTCCGTCAGTAGTTGACACTCAGATTAGTCCTTTCTGATTTAAGAAGTACATTTCTTCTTTGCAGCTTAAATAATAGAATAAAAACAGTATATTAGAGGCTTTATAAAGTAAAGGAATAACTATGTGCCTCAGCTTCTTGAACAATGTGGTTCCAGTATGCAGGTACTGTACGTATATGTGTGTATGTATGTGCGCACACACACACAGAGGCATCCATGGCATCATTTTCTTATTTGTCAGATACATCAAACAGTATTATAAATGATCAAAAAGTTATATCAGAACTTTCTTTAATAATAAGAAAAAAACTAACTTTTTTGCCTGATGGAAGTTGCTGGCATCTTTTCAAACAGGTTCTCTAATGATCTTGCTTCACCATGGCAACCAATATGGAGGTGCTGGCTCAGCAGGTAGTGGAGACTCAGCAGGTGGCTGAGGTGAGTGACAGATGATATCACAACAGTTGGTATGTGAGTGTTTGAAATTAAAAACCTGTTAGGGAGTCTTTGCTGTTTATCATTAAGCATAAATGGAACAGAAAATCTTCATAGAACACTATTGCTTTATGCTTGGGAGCAAGCAAGAAGCCAGTGGAACCAATTTGTGGTTTGTTTACCTGACTTATTCTGGTGGCCCCCATACTAGGAATGCAAGTAGGAAATTCAACATGAGCTACAGAGAAACTTGGCTGTATGATAGATTGTTTAAAAATTTATTACAACAAAATTTCTGGTCATTTGATCATTATCTTAACCATTTTGGACATGAAAGGTTTCTGCTCATCTCTTGAGTTGTCATCTAAATCCAGAACAGTGTTTGAAGTTACCTGTTTTACTTATGCCCTATATTGAATTTACAGTAGGGTGATTAATTTATATCAGGCTTGACATATGAGAAAAGGCACAAAATCTACTTAAAATGATATTGTGTTGCCTCGTCTTGATGTATATTCATTGAAGCTCGGATGCTTAACAGCTAAAATGTCTAAATCAGCTTGTAAACACTGAAACTGCATGTGGTCACATCCATAGAAAATAACCTATTTATCTCCTTCAGTATGCAAACTTCAGTCAAAAAATAAACTTGAATTTTTGTCTGTTTGTAATTATTTGGTTTAATATCCTTCAAATTTACTATGAATTATGTAATCGTATGATAAATAAGGAATTTTGTAAATAACAAAGGGCAAGTAGGCTGAGAGACCTCTGTAGACAAGGTCACTTTTCAGACATCAGTTTGGGGTTTTTTTTTGACCTATTGAACTAAGATTACACCTGGATATTAAAAAATATTTTGAGTTCAAGAAGAAGTTCTATATATGAAGGAAACGTGTGTCATTGTGTTTTCAGAAATAGGTTCAAGATTCCCTACTTAGAGCAATTAAAAAAAAAAATTGTTCTTTTTAAATCATGTAGAAAATGGCCTGTTGAGTATCCTGGAAATAACATCTAAGGAGTAGTTTCAAAACACTCAAAATTTCACACTGAAAAATCGACAAGTGAATTTTCACACTAGTTTGCTATACCAGGTATCAATTTGGCAAGCTGCATTTTTAAAAAACACTTCCAAACAAACTTGGAAATAAAAACTTGTAATGGAAATACTGGCAAACCTTTTACTATTTTGGTAGAACTTGAGTGCTATAATCACATCTAAGGCACATAAAATATGTGACATTTGTAATTCCTCGTGCAGGAAATGCACCGTGGTAACATAGTGTGATGCTTGTATCTTGCCACTGGAGAGATCGCTCCATCTCAAGAGTGTATGAAGCTCTGTGATTTCTTCCTGGCCGGTGGGTAAATAGAGGGCTTCATCTCTTTATAGTATTCAGCTCCTTCTACAATTATATGCCTGTCCACTGCATAACACCACAAAAACTTTGTTAATGGAAAAACAGTTATAAGCAGCATTATTTCATTAAGAATTAATTAATGCTATGACCATGCTAATGTTGAACCATTTCCTTGTGAATGGCTGGCTGCCTGCTGTTTGTGTCTCCAGTCAGATATGGGTTTTAATACAGGTAAATACATTACTAATTTTCTTGAAGTATGCTAAAATTCTATATTTGTACTCACCTGTTTCTCAGAGAAAATGTAGCATGAAACGTGGTACTGGCCTTAAAATATGAGAGGCTTTTCAGAATATCATATTTTTAATTGATGAAAATTAAATGGAAGGAGAGAGAGTAATTAATCATGCACTGAATGTAAGTTATGAATTATGAGGCTCAAGTTGCAAACAGAATAACTTAATGTAGATATTGTCAGGCTTAGTTATATCTACATAATTTTTTCAACATAATTGCCGCATATGTAGTGCATAGGTTTATTGTGAAGTATGATGCCAAGCTCCACATCAGACTGTCATGCAAGTAGGCATGCATTGTTTTTCTTTCTTGAGCAGTAGTGCATCAGGTTTGTTGTCCATGAAACTGAATGTATCACAGAAGTTACTGAGCACACTCCAGGATTTCATGTATTTTTGTACTTATTCTATTTTTAGGACTTTGTAAAATTGTCTTTGTAATGGTTTGAAATGGTTTCACTGCTGTTGCTTGCTTCTGCTTTATAGCAGTGTTGCTTGTTGCATTTTTCCAACTGCATATTTCTGAACAGATGGCTGAGAGAATTCAATTTTTAGTGTCCGTAGTTACCTTTACTTACAGTTTAGGAGACTGGAGAACAGAGAGCAGCTAGGGGATTCGGAGGGAATTTCAACAATTCCTCCTCATCCTGAGTACCTTTTGAAAAGCATAACAAAATGCTTTATCCTTAATGCAAAAGTAAGTAATTCTGCTTTTCTCAGGTATTTATTTAGTACTGTCACTGCGCAATATATATCAGTGGCCCAGGTTCAGTCCCAGCACCAACTTAGATTTGATTTGCGTATTAGTTAAGAGAAATTTATTTGTTTGTTAACTGGAGATGTATTCCCTGTGCAGTGTCTTAATTTTTAATGCGAAGTTTTTAAACAGAGCAGTCACTGTGGGGAGGAATAAGGGCTGTTTCCTTTTTCCAACATCAGCTCTGATGTGTCCAGGAAGAACTTTTATTAGTGGCTAAAACTGTCCCCTTCTGGTTCCAGTAGTCACAAGCTATTCCCAGCACACCCTTTTTCTCTTTCAGAGGCTATAGGGAGAGAGTCACAGGAGGTGACTCTGTTGAGCTCTGTGCTTACTGAGATCTTGTTTACGGCAGCTGCATTGCTGGAGGATTTCAGTTGCTTCCAGTTCCCTCAGCGTCCTGATAAGAACTTATAAAAACCTTGAGCCTTTCTGAAAGCGTGTTTTGCCAGGGGACTGAAAAAATACTGGATACCTTTGTCACATCAAGTATTTTCTCTGCCCTCTTCAGATGCCTCTGACACATTACATCATAAGTAGTTCAGCAGTTAGGCTTTAGTCCAGAGGAAGCACAGTGTGCTGAAAAAGGAGAGTAGAAACTCTGCTGTTGTAGTGGACTGTGTTTTTGCTTTATCGTAAGAAGTAATGAAGTGTAAAATAAGACCATTTATATTCAATATTTTATTATTTTCATTGGCCATTTTCTAATTTCTGGATGAATTTTCAAGGTGGAGTTTGGATGCTGAATTTTTTTGAACATTTTTGAGTTCAAATACACCTTTTCTCAAGCTACTGTTAATTGCATAAGACCTAGACATACCATCAGCCTGAGAGGTGAGGTATCTCACCACTCAAAGTACATGTTGGAGTAATGAGATCCTCTATGGCTCATGCCGTTTCAGCCTCTGAATTCAAGAATGCTACCAGATGTGGCATAGCTGCTGATGTAATATAGGCATTGGGGTGTTATGTAAGACATAGTCTGAGATTTTTTTCTTTTTAGGATGTAGATGTGCCAAGAATTGCAGCTTCTTCCAGGACTGTTGCCTTCATACATCTACAAGATCTTGCACCAGCCTCCTGTTAGGGCACTTAAACTACAGATGAGTTCTTCCCTGGTGGATCTGAATTTTATCTGCCGTTCTACAAAGGGCCCAAGTGGTCAGGACAGTTAATTCCAAAGAGTATAGCTGAAATTTTTTTTAGATAGGTCTTACATCTGTGAAATAAATCCATTTGGACATTTCTAGGCAATACATGCATTTTTTCATAAAAACATATTATTATTTTAATAGCTTAAAGAAGTTAATTAGGAAAAATATCTATAGAAAAACAAGTCTTTCTGATTTGATTTGAGATGTAGCTTTTTTTATGGTGTAAAACTTGGTATCGTTTCTTAAATTGAAATTCTTTAACTGTTTTGTGAGAGAAAACTTGTAAAAAATAGTTCAGATTTCTGGGTGCAGTTGAACATATTTGGTCTGTGATTGCTTAATTATGCCTTACTTTAATTTCTATTCCCTTTTCTATCGTATTAATAATATATCTGAATTTGTTTTATGCTTAGTGAGAACTGACCAGTGTATTCAAGCAATACAGTTACTTTGGCTTTTAGTGTCATGAACACTGCTTCACTGCAGCCTCATACAGGTGTTTTGTTATGGAGTTTAAACTAATTAATCACACATGTCATGAACTTACTGTATGAATTCTTAAGTGTGTTGAAGACTGATTATGCTACTTCATATTAGAGAGCCCCAGACTAGTTGAGAAAGGTCTATGTTCCTTTAAATACATTAGCTTAATGAACGCTAAAGCTAAAGATGCTCCACAGGGAATGTGGCGGATTTTCCTTTCAATTTTGCTGATTTGAAAATAGTTCAAAATAGAGGCAAATTCTTTTCTCAGATTTCATTTTGCTGTTTTACAGTTCACAGAGTGAGTAGGTTGAGGGGCTTAATAACAGAGGACAGGGGGAGGAGGAAGCTTGATAACCTGGGATATCTTCCCCAGATTAAATTAATCTTACTATTAGACGAACTCCTTCAGCAGCTGGCAAAACAGCAGGAACACGTCAATTCTGCTTCCTTGGTTACAGGGAATGATAGTGCACTTGACCTTCAGAGGAGCAGGGTCACAGAGAGGGCAGTTTGAAACAATACTGGCTGCTTTCTCTGATTGGAATCCTCAGTAATGGAGACTGGATGAAAATATCTGTGATCTGACTAAAAGTGACCTCGACATTTGTCTCGGATTGTTTTGCCCTCAGAGGTTTGCTGAGGAAAAATGTAAATAAGTCCGCAGGAAGAATTTGACACTGTAAGTACTGGAGTCCGAACAGTGCACAGCTAGGGAGCTCCAGGAGGCAAACAGTCTCTTAAAATAAGTGTATTTGATGTATTTTGTGTGGGGAAATCAGGGGGATTTGAGCTGTCTTTTACATTATGTGTGTTATTTTCTAAGTCACAGTATTAGTGGTTACTTTTCAATAATTGTTGATTAAGCCTCTGTAAAATGTGGTGTGCTGAATTTTTCTCTGATATACGGCCTACTTTGGTTCTCTCCTCATCTCTTGAAGTCTCGTTTCAGACACTTTCCATTCTTAAAAAAATTAAAGTTAATTTAATTTTTAAAAATTTATTTTAGGATTACAGAAATGTACCATCATTGCCTTTGGAGGACTAGGTTTTTTTCAGGTACAGCTTCCAAAGCGGTTGCTTTAAACATGATATATAGGTGTTTCATGGTGTCAAGTTTCTTCTGAACAACAGATTAGAATAGTCAATGTTACGTTTAATCCTGTAAGTGAACCTGATGTAATGCTAAACTGTATTATCTTCCTGATAGGAGCACTTACAAGCCATTTGCTTTCAGAATTACTTTTATTCAATTTACTTGGAGTCTAATTAATTATAACTTCATTTTTCCTATAGTATTTATGTAAGCTGTCTGAAGTTAACCTTGCAAATCTCTGATAATTTTATTTTTTTTAGTGTTGCATATTCTTGGACTACTACTTTTTTTATTAAATATTTTTACTTAAGAAGTCAAATTTGATGCAGTTAACTGGGCAGGGCCATAAGAAAACATCCCTTATTTATCCTTTCTGATCCTTTGTAGGTGTGTGACAATGTTCAAGTTAGAAATTTAGCTGTCAAACAAAATGACAGAAGATTTTTTTTTCCTCGCTCTTGTAAATTGTGTATTTCAAAAAAATATGTTCTCTTTTTTGCATTTGGTTTATTTAGCATGGTTGTTGCTCTGCTGTCAACCAATGGCATGTGTATTCAGTCTGGAAAATAAACTTGAGATTTTTCATGGGAATCAGAAATATAAAGCTTGTTCTTATTCCACTACGTATTTAAGTAGGCAAGCCTGAAAATAAGGTAAAATTTTGCATTTCAGAGTTCTACACCATCCTGAGCATGTATGCATGTTAAGAAGAGTGGAAAAAAAAAATATATGTGCACGCTGAAGCATTTATTGGTATTAGACAACTTGTTCTCCATTGGTGTACCGTAACCTATCAGCCAAGAGAAGACTAAAATATTGTCTGCTTTCAGTTGAACAAATATATGTGCTTGAATATTTACACATGAAAATTACAAATCAGCATATAATGGCAGCTGATCTCAGACTTACCCACCTTTGCAGAGAAGTCACTGTTAAACTTGAGATAACCAGCTAGTCATGCGGTGAGGATGAGAAATAACTCATATTAACGGAGACTGGAGTTGATCAGTAAATATAACCTTTATGTGAGGATGTGGTCCGTTCTGTAAAAACTGAGAAAGTGTTTTAAAACATAAAGCACAAGTTTTCGTATTGACATCATACCTGGAACCACTGTTGTACACTAGGACCCTATGGCAGCAGGTACTTTACAAACCCAGAAAAAGAAAGGTTTTTTAGTCCCAAAATGTTTTCAGTTTTCAGTGCAGTTACCACATACACCTGAACACATGCTGAATATATTGGTGATCTGTTGGAGCATAGATTCCAGAAAAGATCTGCACCACTCTGAAGTAGAAAAACATAAATTGGGGGACAGTAAAAAAGGGGGAGAGGATCTGAGCACACTGAACAACTGGAATTAAGATTTTTTTCTGCTATCTGAAACAAAGACATCCAGATAACTAGCCATCTTAACTTTTTACCTTAAAAATATTGAACACTTAAATTTGTTCTTACTTCTACTTGAAAAATTGCTGTTTTCTCCAAGTGAGCTGTATACACACCACACTTTCAGGAGGCTTCATAGATGAAATAACGTCAGAGACATAAAAACTAAACGCCAGTTTGGTCAGATAGGAGTTCTGTGCACTCTTCTAGCAGATTCTATACATCTCTTGTTCCTGGGGTTGAGGACATTTTTATGTAGGGGCGTACAGAAAGCTTTTCTAAATTAGGGCTGCCTGAAAATTTTAAAAGTATTTAATAAAATACTTTAAATTCATTAAAAGGTGAAATATTTAATATTATACATTACTGTGTATACAGTGTATTTTGTTTTTACAGAAGCAAAAAATGAGGCAAATATATAATTAAAAGTTGAAAAACTTATTTCTCCATTCCAGTAAGCTGAAGGATCACATAGTAATTATCCAGTGATTTATTTGGGGTGGTGTGGTGGTGGTTTGGTTTTGTGGTTTTGGTCATCTATCAGATTCATTCTGTTCCCAAAAAAAGCCAATATTCTGATAATTTATTGAAAACAAATCCAAGTTGGTTTAATGACTGTAACCTTTCCAATAAATTTAGATTCCATGCTGTAGGATCTTTAATAAAGATATGTATTTTTAAATGTGTTCAGTACTGTGATAGTACATTAAGATTCTGCACATTATTTACAGGTGCAGACTGTTCAGACTTCACTATCTGAACCTTCAGTGATGACCAGCCCTTCCCAACGTATCCAGATTATTTCCACAGACTCCTCTGTAGCTTCACCGCAACGCATTCAGGTAAAAATCCATTGATTAGGTAACTAACTATTACATCTTTGGTTTTTTTCTCCTCCTTCTCCTGAGCTTTATACAAAAGCATGCTAAAGTCTATGGAGGACTTCCATAAATTTTGCGAGAACAGACCGTTTTTAGTGCAAACTAAAACTCCCTTTCTCCCTCAGCGTGTGTTTGGTGATGACTAGTTGGCTGTATATAATAATTGTATTGATGATGTAGTCGGTGAGGAATATTTGCAAACGTTAAACTTAAGCCTACATAGACAAGTCTCCTGAGTTTTTGCCATAGAAAATGGGCTGACATTGTCAGCTGAACACCTAAGATAATCTCCAAGGCATTCTCTCTCTCTCTGCCATATTTCGGAGCCGGTGGGAGACTAGCCACTTTAAGATAAGGTTAGCCTCTGGGAATGCTGCACAGTGGGTTGTGGTTACTGGTAGATATATGAAGATACCATTAATGTATCAGAATGTATGCAGTGACAAGTCATGTAAGAATTTTTAAATATTAATGTTACTAGAGTGTTGCAGTGTTGCAATACTGAGGTTTTGCCCTCCTTGACTTTGTTCTGTGCCAGTACAATACTCCCGCGTACTTCTGCCAGAGGTGGTGCTGGAGAAGAGGATCTTGTACTCCCAGGCCTTTGGAAGGGTCCTGGCAATGCAGCCTCCATCACAGGATGAATTCTTCTTAGGATGTGTCCTGATTAGGGTGGGTGGGTACTGCCTCTATGAACAGCCCTGAAAACACTTTTAAAATTATTTTAACATTGTCATTATACTTACTATACACGATATAATTTTTTCTGTAATGTTATTTTCAAAGGTTCAAATTGCAGCATGTATAATGACATGCGTGATTAGTTTTTCTTATGAACCTAAATATCAGGTGGTGTTGGGTTGATTGTTGGACTTGATGATCCTTGAGGTCTCTTCCAACCTTAATGATTCTATGATTCTATGATCATTCACTTCTTATCCAGCCTAATTTTTTTTTGTCTTGGTTATTTATGACCATCAGTGC
>NW_010111689.1:0-19186 GCF_000699245.1 Pterocles gutturalis
GGCTCCCCCTGCTGGCCGCCCGCGGCACAACGCCCGCCCGCCCCGGTAGCCGCCGGGGGCTATCAAAGCCGTGGTGGGAGGAAAAACCACCGGGAGACAGTCCCGGCTGCTCAGCAGGCCTTCACTCAGCTGTTGGGTCTAACCTCTGGGGGATAACGATTCCTCGCAGGGGAAGGGCATCTTGGACTGGAAGCTCGGTAGCCAAAGGGATTTTGATTTGTGGGTCGTTTTCTTCCAAAATGTACAACTTGAGGAAGCTTGGTGAGATCTTAAAGTGTTTGTCAGCGGCTGGGAAAAGCTCGGCTTTGTAAACACACAGGTCTGCAGCAGGCAGCGCAAGCTGAACAGGCCTTTCCACCTGCGCGGAGGAATCCCTGCCCTTTCTCCAGGGACAAGTCACATCCTCTTCTGACACCGAAGAGTCACGCGTTCACTGTCAGTTCTGCCAAAAAAACCCTGTACTTCTGAGCAAAGAGTTATTTTTGACTCCAAGTGCTACCATCTCTCAAAACTCCTGTAACTTGGGATACTCCCAACTGCCAAAACAGACACAAAGATGTTCTCAGTCTAAACTAAAGCTGGCTAAAAACAACCGAAAGGCTCCCAATGAATGAAGATGTTGGTGGCTCAGGCTGAGGCACCAGGCAAAACATCAAAAGTGGTTTTGAAACACAGCAGAATGGTTCACAGTAGATGCACCGAGTTACACCATTAAAACCTGGGCCTTAACTAAACTTCTCAGATGGGGTTTTCACCACTTAAATAGATTTTCATGCCCGTATGTAGTTCACAATGTTCCACACTGGAAAAGTGTGAAAGAATCCCAACAAGGACCGACTTGGAAAGAGTCCCCAGGAGAACTGCGCAAGTCCCTTTGTTTTTCAGAGCTTTCTGTAATCTGCTATTTGTTCCAGTGTTTAGAAAACAGTTCTGTGCTGACCAAGACAACAAAACAGCTCACTTGATGTTTTCTCTATTTATTTTCTATATTTAGGCTCAGGGCTGGCAGACCTCTACCTTCACCCTTTAGTTATCAGCAGAGCACCCGCACGGGGCTGGGAGGGTCCATTTTGTCTGCGCTGGGAATATCAAGTAGAAGAACCTGAAGTGCTGGGAAAAGGATCACTCACCTCCGTAATAGAGTCCCGTGGCAGTGCACATTCGCCACTGTCCCTGATACATTCCAAAAAAATGCACATCTGAACGCTGACGTCTGCAATCTCCTGGGGTTCCAGGGACCTGACCATCACCATGTTTACGTGGCCAAATTGGTCTCCCCCGACATACTTCAGACAAACCCCTGGGGGCCACGCCTCTGTCCCTGGAATTAAACAGAAGAATGAATTACTGAAGGTGCACCAGAGAAAGCTTTGTGTCTGTTTGAAACATACATATTAAACAGTTGTGCAATTATTGAACAAAGATACACATAACACAGCAATGGATGCAGAATAAGAACAGAGTTTTCAGACAAGGCGTAAGTGGTCCATTTACAGACCAGCAGGACAATTTATATTTCTATTTGAATCACCTCTAGGTTTTCTTTACACAGAAAAATTCTCAAAGTTATAGTGTAACAAACGCAAAAAAACCCCCCATATTATTAATACAAAGTGCTGGAAACATTTTCTTTCAAGGATTCATTTTTTTAAAGCCTGTTAGCAGGCTCAGGAGGAACTAATAGTTTGAACTATAACTGAAGAGCTAGCACTATTTTCCAAGTGGATTTATTTCCTCTCTTGCACCAACCCTTCTCTCAGCCTTATGCAAAGGTGGGAAAGGTTGTGAACATATGATTTATTTGTGGAGATCAGTGTTTAGACTGCAGATACTGGGACTGACAGCGTGACCTGGCAATCTGTAGAGATACAGAAAACAGTTACTGCATGGCAAGCACAGCCGTCTCCACCAAAGATAACACGTACTGGGTCAGACAAAAAGCAAAGTGCTTCTGAGACCTGTGAAAAATCAGTTTAGCAGAACTTTCTTTTGCTTCTTCCCCAGTAACGTGACATGACTAAGCCAACGACTTTGAGAATACCTTCTGCTTGGTTGAGGTCGATGGAAACATGTAAAGAAAGCCTGAACCACCAAGAAGCGTGGAACCCCTCTATGCCTAGCCTGAGACGAGAACAGTGGATGCTGATCTGACCTTACGTTACCCCAAAGAGCATCCTTCCCAACAGCCTGCCTGCTAATTTAATCCCTGTGGATACATCACTGAAGACATGGCAGGTACTGGCTTTCTAGTCAAGTCCTTATTTGTGGAATTCACAATCTAGCAGGGAAAGCATCATGTGAACAAGTAAAGTGGGATATTCGGAGAGGGAGATGTATCACTACAGTTGGAAACAGCACTGAGAGAGGGAGGTCTTTGAAAGAGGAGCTGACCTCAGACCATGGCATGTGGGAGTGGAGTATGAAGTCTCATCTGAAAAGGTTGGCAGCCCAGCAACATGGTTTAGTTTAAATAATTTATGTGATTTTTATTGGTTTTAATGGCTTTAGGCTTGCAAGGTGCCTAGAACACTGCAACTGATAAGCCCCATAAAATGAAATGATGATTATGTCATTCTATTTCAGTACACTCATCTCTCAGGAGATGATAAATTGTAGTAACTGTCCTGCAGAGCCAGCAGCAGCTGGGGCTAGAGCGGGAAGAGGAAATAAGTCTTAAATCCTGCTGTTCTTGCAGCAATGGTTCCACTACACAAACTGGTCTTTTGGCAGACAAGCCAAGCACTGTCCTGGAAGGTATCAGAGCAGGGTATTAGTTTTTAATAACACATACAAAAACCTGACTGAACCTTGCTTACTGCTTGAACACTTGAAACTGACAACCTCTCAGAGCTCTGCCTGTCATACTCGTCAGACACTAAACGCTTCAGTGACACATGCCTCAGGTATTTCATGTTCTAGAACTGAAGTAATTTAATCAAGGGTTCCTACAGAGCTGTTAAAAACCTTGGCTTTGCTTCAGTTATATACCTAACAAGCAGATAATATCTAGAAACACCATAGTCCTTTGATATTATACCTTAATTAAACCATAAAATGGTTTAAAAAAGCTATGGTCCTCCTTAAACTGCACAGTCGTAACACAGTATGTGAAGTTGCATTTAACTAAAACATGCCTCAACAGCATGGTTTTAACAAGATCTGGCCTCCAGCACCACTGGTAGAATACAAATGTACTTTTTTTAAGAAGTCAGGCTTTAACCCACACAGAAGCCAGAACAAATGTTGGCCTTGCCAGGAACTCCTAAGTCAAGATTAACTCCCTTTCCTCATTTTAGAAGACCCAGGGATTTCAAAAGGTCAAACATTTAGTTCAAGCAATGTTTAATTTTTTTTTTTAAGATGTTAAATTAAGGCCGAATTTGCATGCAGGGAAGAGTGCATTACAGGAACAAGAGAGGAACGAGTCTGAAAGGAGCAAGATAGGGGTGTAGTCATAACACACAGATTAAGGTACTAATAGTGGAGAAGCAATATCTGTCAAACTTACTACATTTGTAAGACTTGTATGAGACACATTTATAAAAAAAAGCCAGTCAACTTTTCACACTGCTGGAGTTTAAGCAAGATACACATTGCCTTTCTATTGTATTAAGTCAAACAAACAGAGGCAGAAAAAGTAAACTAAAATAATTAATCCCTTTCTGTAGAATACAATCTTCATAAATTAGTGTTCTTAAACACACACCCTTCCTCTTCTCACCTCTCATGTCCTGATGAAATTCTCCTAGGTTTTAGTCTCTGCTATGCTGATATTCAGCACAAATCTATACAGCACTCGAGTACCGCAGTTATAAGTAGAAATACGAACACAGCTGAACTCACGACAATTCATGATATTATACCTTGTTGTGCTATTGTTGTTCTTCACTAAAGTACAAGCAGGTCAATTAAATTCAGACACACAGCTTAAACATTCATGCAACATCCTGTCATTGCAACACCTGAAGACAAAGTATTCCACTCCGCATCCGTGGATCTCATTTTTCTCTCTGCCTACATCCCAACAGATCAAGGACCGAGAATGTATTTTACCCAGTCTCACTTCCTGGATTCCAGTCACTGTTTTGACTTATTTCATACTGGAATGTGGTCTCTCCAGCCTCACATCCTCTCAAAGCATGAAATCAATTCTGTCAAAAGTGCATTAAAAAGTAAAGGGTACCTGCCACACAGCCCTTGCAGCGCTACCTCTTCTCAGAGTTACATCATTGCATCACTCCCTCCACAGAGAACACAGTTCTGTAGAGAGCCAAACGGTCAAACGACAGGGACGGTCAGAGAAATGGTGTGATGAGGGGTAGTGGTGATATACAGGCTGGTCATGAGCTAAAAGGCTTTGAGATTACAAGGGATCTCATTGTTGACTTAAAAAGTATCCCACCTGTTTGCATGAAGTGACCACAAGAAACATGACTAGCTAAGGATTCTTAATCTATTTTCAGATCTAACTACTTCCACCACAAAAAAAACCCCACCAAACAAAAAACCAACCTGTGCTCCAATTTCTTTTATCTAGAAGTTCATTCTAGAGCTTTTGTTTGTGTGGTGGCACGAGGAACAAGACTGGTGAACTGAGCTGCACATCTCACTACAGAACGTTTGTGCCAATGTAAGGAGGGGAACACACGTGGGTTGGCAGGCTACCTCCCACAGTGACAGGGTGGCCCTATTCCAAGCTAAGTGCACACGAACCTCCTGCCTTCAGCCAGCATCTCTTCCATCAGATCTGCCCTCCTATCGCACAATACACGCTGCACGGGTTTTCCTACAGTCCAAATGCCTTACCTGTGTTCTGTATCCTCCATGTTTTTGTAAATTGGGTATCGGGAGGGATGGACTCTCCTTCACCTATGGTGACATCTTCAACAAAGGACATGGAGGGTACGTTGATATTTGGACTCTCAAAATCATAGTAGGCTCCAATGGCAGCTTGTAGATTCCTAGAAAGCAAGAAAAAAAGCAGATTACAACCTAGAGCACAGTCCTTTTCATGGGTTTACATATGTCATTCTAAACAGTTAAGCAGAAATATTATCCAGACTATATTAGCTCTGCTGCTCATGTTTTTTTAAAGCTTTTATCTCTACCACACATGGATTCTCCAAGATAACAGAGCTCAAAATACAGCATTTTACTGGCCAGGGACACTATTTCAGACCACTTTTCTACTCTGCTTGTTATTTTCACTGGAAATCTTGGAAATTGTGAGTCTTGGAGACCTCTACCCCATTAGCTCTTCAGGAAATTTGCTGAAAAGTTCAGGGGATGCTGCTGCATAGCACATCCCTCAGTACGTAAACATCAGGGCAGCTTCTTTATACCAGCCTTGTTTCCTGAGCTAATTTCAGAAGGACTGAACCTCTCCGTTTTATTTTGGCACAAAAGGTCTGAAAGGAGCACAACATGAACAAAACACAAAGAATGCTCTTATGATAACTCTCAGGGCCAAAGGGCATCAGTAGCTACAGCTAATAACTCAAGCCTTGCTGCTTTGAAACATACGGTCACGCATAAGCCACAAGAACTCTGAGACTATTTATTAATCATTAAAGTGCCTGCTCGGCTCTGGAGAGTCACAGCTCAAAGGAAGTTATAAACCATCTGAGTCAAAAGTTCTTACTGAACGCAGACAAATGACAGCGGAAGTCTGTGATATATTAAGGATGTTCAGAAAGCCACAAATGCTATTGATTCCTGAATTGTGGTGTAGCCAAAACTCATATGATAATTAATTTGAAAAAAAGGAGCAGTCAAACAGGAAGAGGATTCATGAGGCTCAGCTGCTGTTCCACGATATACTATTATTATGTAGGTGCTTGGCAAGTCATATAATTCCTCTGTTTGTGCGTGTCTGTGAGGTTGTGGCCCTGATTTACATGTTGTGAGTGGGTGCTGTGAGAATGGAGATGAGTAAAATCTCACCAAAAGCAATGGGCAGAACAACTGCTTTTTATTCACACTTATAACAATCTGTGTGTCTTTTTTGAGCAGGATAGAAACAGAAAAAAAAAACCAAAAACAACACAACTTCAAGACCTGGGAACCACCACCTAAACCAAAGGCATGCAGAAGGCTACCCAGAAGCTGGGCTATATGTGGCTAGTGATATACTGAGGGTTTGTATTGTGTGGTGGAGTGTCATGTGTCTAAATCAAAGCCAGAAAGCCAAGGTGAAAACAAGAGAAACATTTGGAGCATGACCCTGAGAAAAAGCAAACATAGGGCTTTTTTGGACTGCTTGCCAGCTGGAAAGAGGCTTGAAACAGTGAGCAAAGAAACTGCCTCCTGTTCAGTTCCTACAGTGTTTCAAGGGGAAAAAAAAAATAAAACCAGACATTCTGGATAAAATGAGAACTGCATGGAAGAACTATCACTGCTTTCTCCTCACCAAAAGTAATTTGGGACCCGAAGTGTAACAGCTAATAGCACTTGGAGCGTGGGTCACAGGGGGTAACAGCAGCATTATGCAGATCTGCGAGCCACCCGTGATGGGGGCAGCTGGGAGAGGACCTAAACAACAGATGTATCAGTTTGGTAATCTATCACAAATGACAGAAGATAATCACGCTGCACTAACCGCAGGAGTTACTGCCATCCTGCAAAGTCTCCCAGAGCATAGCCAAGTGCGTTCGGAGGCACTGGAGGAACGTTCTGCACAACATGGCCACAGTGATCGATCGGCAAATTCAGCAAACCGAGGCTTGGAGCCAGACCTTTTGCCATGAACATGGAACAGACTTTGATACGAAGGGGAAACAAAAGAGCCACCATATAAGATTTCCACATTTAGAACGATGAATTTCAGACCAGAAACCATTATTCAGCTGGAGGCATTTTCTCCTTAGGAGTGTCAGGGCTATATTTAATACCGCCAGCTCAGTCAAATGCTACAGGAAGGGTGCATGTCACATTAGCCAATAAATAGAGACAAATGCTCAGCTTTACGTCACCAACCGCCTGTTGCTTATACGCTGCACAAGATTTACATAACTCACAAGAGGGCTGTGCCAAGAGACTCCTGTTCGCTCGACCAGCTAACACTATGATCTAGAGTTTAGTTTTCACTAGGATTTCTTCCTGTATTACAGCAATCCAAGGCAAAAGGTATCCCAAGAGCTACGAAAGACAGCGATACAGCTCTTTCTCTTCTTAATCCACTACTCCATAAATACATTGTCAGACATACCACAACATCTCCTGAGTTATGACTCTGGAGTCAGTACTAATAATGTTTTATTGACACGGAGAGGGAAAAAAAAAGTTCCAAGGGGAGGATTTCTACTGTAATTCTTTGCAAGGCAGCCTGCACTGTTTTTTGTTTGCTTGGCTGTAAACAGGCTTCAAAAGGTAGTGGGCTATTTGTGCACACAGGCCCTCTGCCAGCTCTCTTCCCCTCCCTGTGTCATGTTTCATTGCTTGCTTTGCCATTGGGAAACAGCTCCAGTCCTCCGCAGCGTTTAGTTAAAAACTAACTAAAGAAGAACACATGCAGGAGAACAGATTTGTCACCCTTTTGTGATCAGATAGTCACAAACCCACCTTGTTGTTCCCACTCTCTGGATCAAGGTGCAGTGGGTTTTGTTTGGGGTGAGCCCTTTTGCCTGTTCGGGTACATCTTGGCTTTCCCACTAGAGAATTAAAAAGAAGCTTCCAGAAACTAAAGAGAAATTGAAAGCGACAAGAGCCAAAGTCAGGATGACAAAGCAAATCTGACTTAAGTTCAAGTTCTTTGACACAGACAAACCTAAGAGATAGCCACTGAGAGGCCGTATGGCACCGCTCTGCTGCAAGAGATACCCGTCGCGCTCACATTTTAGTCGTGTTCTCTCCTTTCACTCCCAGCAAAGCCAGCAACATATCACTGCTAGCTTTGTCTGCACTCTTTCAAGAGACCATGCTTCCCCTCTGGTCCCTACCCCCAAAACCAACCCCTAACTACCAATTTAAATGCAGTACTTTGCCAGGGGAAAATGAGTGCCATTTGCAAACTATTTGCAACCTGATTATTTGCAGGTTACTGAGACCAAGTAACACACCCTGCTGCTCTGCCTTCCTACTACAGGCACAACCTTAGTGGGTTTTGCAAGCAAATGTGAGCATTTAATGAGGAAGAGTGCTTCAAGGTCAAACACACTTAAGGCCCTGAAATTTGTGTTTATCTATCTATATATATTTATATTTTTATACACACACATATATTTTTTTAGGTCTTTACCCTTGTGCCCCAGCTGTAACTGCACAGCACCAACTGCAGATACTTCAGGGCCAGGAACGAAGAGCTAGATCTCCAAGAGGAAGGAGTTCTCATCTAAACGCTTCTGCTAACACATTCATGCCTACTTTATTTTACTCCTCTGAGGTGTGACTTGCACCCCACTACCCCTTTGCTCTCTGCCATACGAGATAAATTACCATTATAAACCAAACAAAGTTGAAAGGAAGATGAGCACGCCAAATCCAGCCAGTGTAATTTACACGATCTCTCCTAATTACAGGGATGGCCATACATCTCTTTCTTAACATAGCCCTTCAGGTGTCAGGCCCTCCTCACCTTTCCTAAATTAAGCAATTTTCCCATTTTTAGAGCAGTCCTGAACTGCAACAGTTTGTGCAGAGCTGGTCTGACGGGATTTAGCCTCCAACTCCCGAAAAAAGCCTGCAATCAGAAGTCACCCCAGTGACCAGGTGAGCCTACTTACAATCAACACGGTGCTCAATTTTAGTCCTAAGAGCAAGATTCTGGAAAGGGAGATGGGAGAAGGCAACAGAAAAAGATTATAGCTCCATATTATCAACCAAAACCGTTCTAACTCTGGGTATCCCACTCCTTCCTCCCCAGGGGCATCCCAAGACTCTTGTCAAGTGCTTTTCCAACAAAACACTACCGGCAGAACCAGAGAAAGTGTTCCTTTTCCGATCAATTATTTTGCTCTGCTGCTTTGTTTCAAGCCTCAGGAGCTAAATTACAAGAGTGAAGTTAAAACCTTGTCTGCTAATAGCTCTGGAGATGTCCCTTAACAACTCTTAAGTGTGTGCAAAGAAGTGGTTTATCTTCAGCCATTCTTTCCCTTCCCTGTTTTTTTCCAGACAGCCTTTTGTTATGTTAAACCAATATATTTAGACAGTAATTACTCCCAATTAACTAGGTCACCACGCAGTATTAAAAATAAAAGAAACTCTTCCCAATCAATTCACAAACGAGAAGCCTCCTTATACAACCGAACTGTTGTGCAAACAAAAAGCAATATACAGGTAATTGGAAATATTTTTTTCACTAATTGAATCAGATTCTTTTTTAGGAGCACAGGAAACCGAAGCCCTGAGGCTTAGTGACTGCAGCCTTATGCACAGCAGGGCATGTGCACAATACCTAATCCTTCTGTTACCAATAAAACGTATGATTTTTTTCAACATACACAAGTTAAGCATCTCGGAAGGGAAGCACTACAAGCAGGTCATCCTAGCCTATGAGACAAGGGACATTAGAGTCCTGGCAAACAGTTCATCTCAATACAGGTAGAGGGAAAGTGAATGGGAGGAATCGCCTATCATCCAGCAGCTGTAACCTTCCCACACACCTCTCCCACCAACCATCGTGCATGGCTGACACCAGGAATGGTATTTTGCTTTTGTTTTGAATCCAGCAGCTTAAAGATCTGAACTCTAAAAAATCCCTTATGATGTGCAAGTTGGTTGTCTAATGTATGTGGCGACACATGAGAAATCTGCCCAAAAGTAACACAGTAGAAAGCAACAACTTCAAATTTTCACTGTAAAGGTTAAAGGAATCTGTGAGTTTTCATTTATTGTCAAACTCTGGATGAAAGATACAAAAAAAAAAGATTTATTGTTTTAAAGAAATAAATATTTTTGAGGAGTAAAAATCCAAACCAAATCAAAGTTTAAGCTCTAAGTCCAGCATGCAAATTTTACTCTTACGGGGTCCTGCCCATTCCTACAGCCACCCCACTTATCACCAGGTAACGGATGAAATTTTCCAGTGCTCCAATTCTCCTGAGCTGGCAGAAAAAGCAAAAGGCTCAACTTCCCAGTGCAATACTGAGCTAGCCTTCAATTTAGAATTTCACACAGGATGTAGCCCTTAGATCATACACAGACAGCAAGTAGAGGACATTTATTAAGTTAAGTAGAAACCACTTTGACAAATGGACTCGGTCACTTTGCTGTGCAGAGCAACCGTAATAAAATGAACACCAAGTTACATTTCTCTCCTTCTGTGTCGGTGGAGAAAAGCCAGGCAAGCGTCCAAGCTGTAATGTATGTTCATTGCATGTCCTCAGCACTCACATATGGTCCAATATTTTTTTTGTCATGAGAAAAGCAACTCAGGTGTTACTCTCCTGGAAACATGCAATGCAAAAACTGAGCAGTGATATAAAAGAACAGTAAAATCTCAAGAACATAATACGTTACACAGAACACCTTGTACTCTTTCTGTAACTGGGTTCTTAACCTTTACAGACCTCTCTCTCATTCTCCAAATGCAATGTGTAACCAGGCACCATAATAAAGTGTCTATTGTTAAAACCAGAAAGAAATGTGCAAGAGAACAAGTGCAGCAGATGGATAATTTCTCACTCCTAAATAATGGAACATCTCTGCATGATACAGGTGGGAGAGACTAAAATATGTACAGTGAGGACACCCAAATGAGGCCATGCTAAGTCCACCCTTTTTGTCTCTCAGTCTCCAGTATCAACTTTGGATTTTATTTGCTCCAGATATTGGGGAATGGGATTGATAACACTATGGGCCAGGCCATCTCAAACAGCTATCCGACTGCTTCTGAAGTAGGAGATGCCTTGTGGAGGGGGGAAGAGATGCACTCATCACACCACCGGGAAGCACCTCTACCTGGAGTTTTCAATTCAAACATTTTCAATAGAGATGACACATGGCAGTTAAGTGGAAAGTCTCAAGATGTTTTGAACGACTAGAATTTTAAACACTGAATAGCTTTCAACAGACATTTCAGAAAGAAAAATCTGTTTATCAGTTATCTTCATTCTTGCCCTCTCTTACACTAAACCATGAGGCTGGGGAACTACCCTAGGAGATGTTAGATGATCCAAAAGGACCACTGAGAGCAGCTGAAAGCTTTAAGCTGAACTTACACAGCTGAAGGAGAGGAAAAAAGCTGGCTAATTCAAAGCGTATGTATTTTCTCACATGAGGCCACAGAAAAACATTTCATTGTCTCAGCTGAAAACAGCCAGTTCCAAACACAAGCGGGATGTTCCAGGAAGACGACAGAAACCTGTGGTGACTAGAAGCAACACTGTGCTCTCTCTGCAGGGGCAGCACAAGGAAAGAAACTGAGAGGCTGCAGAAGCTGCACACCATTTGCAGGGCACTCCAAACCACCAAAGAAAATAACTTTCCTTTAGCAGGCTTTTACAGACATAGAAGCACACACGTCGTCAATTTAACCCTTAATGGGACCTTGCCAACCACCAGCAAGCGGTCTCAACAACAGGATCAACACTACGGTGCTGCTGTAAGCACAAGTCCACCCAGCCAGCCCCAGCAGCTGAACCCTCCCAAAGCAGGTGGTCAGGAGCTTTAAGTGTGGGGTAAAATATTTTGAGAATGTCACAGCAGGAGCTGCTCTCTACTTGCTGCCATTGAAAACAGGCAACAGCTCTTCCCATTGGAAAGTCATCAAGAGCTGCCAGTACGCAAAAGATTCTGTAACTGCTAATTCCTCAGCATAAACCATGTCACCAATCTATAATTGTCTGCATTAAAGTAAAGGGGGATTAGGCTACAGAAACTGTCTGAGAACAAGTTCAGGCATGTAAGGCAGTCCAGCTGGACTAAAATTATATTGTACCCAATTCCTTCTGCTACAGTTGTCTGCTGTTTCACACGCACCCAATCTTTAAACGTTTTGTAACTTGGATAAAGCACAATTTAATTATAGCATATTGTGTGGTTAAAAATACAATACATTTAAAGTCTATCTTCCATTCAAAATAATCAGGTCAAATATTTGAGTTATTCTGGAGAAGAAGTGTGGGTTTTTTTTAACGCACTAAATAAAAACTGTCAAAGAAAATATTTTTCAGTTGTTTAATTCTATAATTTTGGGGTTTTTTTACTAGCACCAGGGGACAGTCGCGGCCAGAGATGCAACAGTCTACAGCAGCTCACATGTACTAAGGTGACACCCACTACACTGTGAGTTAGCCACAATGGATTAAGCAGTTTAAGAACTCTGCTCCCCAGCCGCAGGGTACGAATGACCCCATGTTCACAGCAGCCACAGCTCAGGGGTCACCAGTCCATTCTGGCATTTTGGGAATAGTACCAAAAGAGCTACTAGACCCATTTCTTTGGTGTCTTTTCTGCCTATAAGGACTGCAGTTCATCTATTTTTTTAAGAGTAAGGTGTCATCAAGTTTAAATCCTCATCTTCCCACTTCCCTACCACTAGACTTTATCAAAATTCAAACGAGCTTTTAAACCAAGTGCTTCCCCCTTCCCACCACATTCAGTTCAACTGGTCACCACCTGCAAACACTAATCTGAGCAGAGTCACATTGAGACCTAGATTACTTTAGAAACTTCCTATGTACTGAGACACAAAGAATACCAGATTGTTTTGTTTTTATCACATGATCTAGGAAGAAGAGAAGCAAAGAAACATGACTTCCCATCCACGACTGTCACTTCCCTACCAGACGCCTGGATGAGTACTGAACTAACCCTAAGAGGTTTCCAGGGAAGGAGGAGGATTGACTTTAAAGATCAGGTCTCAGGTTTCCTGCCTCCTCCATGACACCAGAATTCCCCCCACTGCCCTCTCCAAAGGAAAGGAGCATTTAGACTAAGCTTGAGGTCTACACAGAGCAGTGAGGAAGTTTTCCTCAGATTTATCTGAATGTGTATTAGCAAAAGGGATGTCACGGGAGTCCCACAGACAGAGACAAAGAGCAGAAAAAACACAGACAGCAGGGACCCCTGAACTCTTCGGAGGTAAAGCACACATACCCCCAACTCCCCACTCACCATGGCACAATAATCACTGTGGCAAATCCAGCAATGCCCATAGGAACACCAAAGGGCTTATGTTCACTAGCTGCGGGAAAGATAAAATGCTACTGTTTGTTGTTTTACCCTACCTTCAACTTCTCTCATGTGGAGACAAAGAGGAAACTCAGCAAATGTAGCAAGACAGACCATCCACTGAATATCAGGTGGAGTTCTCTGATAGGAGCTGATTAGTTTACTAGACAGCAACAAAAACATTGCCTTCAAACAGCTGAGGAAACCCAGTTAATTTGTTCACACTTCAGTCAGGTTTTCCAAATGAGGACTAAAGAAGAGATCTTTATATAAAGACCAGACAAGAATAGACTTTTTCCCCCCACAAGAAATACAAATCTAACAGCATCTTAGGTCTATAATCAGAAGCGTGTGATCAGTAATAGGAGAGATGCATATGTGCATTAAAGAATGATATAAACCCAGGGCTTTGATTTAAGAAATCAGTTAAATACTTGGGGGTTTGCTGGTGTTTAAGCAAGGGTTGAAACAAAACTACAGGTAGTTTAATGGCAGCAGTTAGCGGTACTGAACCCTTCTGCCAGACCAATCGTGCAGAGCCATACTGTAATCAATAAAAACAGCTTTTGCTTTAACAACACGATCAAAGGTTTCATGGGGCAGGAGCAGCTAAGGCCACACATTCCTCCTCAGTACTCATATCCTGACGGGTAATGCCCAAAAACTTCACAGCTGTGCAGCCTGACTTCGCATATCCTTATGTTTGCCTTCTATATATGCTTTTTCCACAGATCTTTGAAACTTAACACACAACTATTGGAAGACCGGAAAATATCATACCATAGGATGACTGGGTATATCGTACCCGCAAACTCTTTAAATACAGCAAGTGCAGGAAAGCCGAGGACATCGAGGCGAAGAGTCTGCGCGCACACTGGCACTATCCTTCGGCCAACACGCGGTAGGTAGCCTGTGTCTGAGCTGAGAGGAAACATTTCAACCCCAAGTTTTTCCTGACATACACTTGGAGAGCTGCTTTTGAAAAGCAAGCAGTCCAAAAAATCTGTCAATGGAGGATATCTGCATGCTGTTTGGTTGGGTTTGTGTGTGTGGTTTTTTGTTTTTTTTTTGGTAATGTCAGTTCTGCAAACACTTGGAAGGTTAAAAATCCAGACCAGGAGTACTAGTGCTACCCATTGTGGGAATGCATCACGGGTGTGAATCCTGGTGAGTTGAGTCTGTTAGGTTAAATTCTCTATGTCCTCATGTCTTACCTAAGTACCCTCCGAGTGTTTCTCTGTCTAGTACCCCTATTCCAGCTGTTAACAGATATGCTTTCATCCACAGGTATGAGTTTTATTTAAAGTAGCATCCTGTTATCTTTGCTAGAAAGCAAAAATTAAACACTTATACAAAGTCAGAGTAAAAGCAACAAAAAAACCTATTAGCTAAAATGTGTCTTTAGATTCCCCATCAAGTGCATCCACTCCTGGGCAATATAGGTGGTTTATTCGATATAAAGAATTTAAAGAACTCACCCGCAGGGCTAAAAACATGCATTTATAAGGATATTTTAATTTTGTTAAAAGCCAATATTCTGTCTGTTCTCCAAGACCAATAAAACACGTGCACAGAATGTTAGATCCATTTTCCTCGCTATGCTCAAAAATTTCAGATCTCTGATGTAAAAATCGGTATCAGCACTAGCTAATCCCTACCTCACCTTGGCTCCCCTCACACATACAGCAATGCCCTACATCTTACACTATATACAAAGAGGTTTTACAGCAGATTTCTGTAGTATTTTCACACAAACTTATAAATATTCTAACGCAAACCATCATCTTTAGGGTACTAGTTAAACCATGATACAGCTACAAATTCTTCTCAGCATATGAAAAAAATTGAGGGCCTCCAGAAGAGATCTGACTATCTTGAAAAAAAAAAAAAAGGACCTTAAAAAGACCTTTTTCACCAGAAAGCCAGATCAAAAGTGTCTAGGGTTCGCAATAATAAAACTTTTTTTTCCTCACACACAATGGAAACTGTCGTTATCTGACACATTTCAATTAAATATCACACCTACTAGACTAATAAAAATTCAGCTTTCTAAACAAAAGCTAAAAAGAGAATGTAAAGAAATATTACATGTAAATTACTGAGATATCCATACATTAAATCTTCCAAATTAGGAATCCCTTCACAGCCAACTGTGTTGACATGTGGATTTTAAATCCAGCACCACTAGCTATTTCAAATCAAGTTAATTCACTTTCTCACAGAATTAAAGCTGCTCCAAAGTTGGTGTACCCTCAAATTAAAAAAAATTACTTCTCTTCCTTGTCACAGTACAATTTCCATACCAACTTTAGAGGAATCTAAAATCATAAAGACTTTTATGAAATTGGCCTCAACCGAGTGTTAACAAAAAATAAACCACACATTCTGTGCAGCATTTCCCCTGCTCTTACATTAACACGAATCCATATTGCTGAAAACCAGCCAGGGCCAGGCTGACACTTAGGAACTTTTGTGTTTTCAGATAGTCTGCCCTGGTACCATCTAGCCAGAGACCTACAGCCGTTCGTGTGTTAGGAAGACTGCAAGTAGGTATTTTGGCACAGCCTCACTCAGCATCAGCCCTGTGACCTAAACAATCCCTATTTTTAAAACCTTCGCACAAAGGGTTTTCAAAAGGAGTTTCTTATGTAGGTAGATGGAGTCGAGACAAGTTCAGACACGCTCCTGGCCACACTATCACATAACACCGAAGAGCTGTAGACACCTGGAACTTCACTTTACCACTAAAATCACTCTTACCAGCCCACTGAGCCCCCTCCCTCAAACCTGCGGTGCTGGCTGGGCTTCAGTGTGCAGGCAGCCGGGCTCCTGCATTGCATAACATCTGGAGGGGGGAAGGGAGAGGCAGAGTTAAGCATGCCATTTAATGGAGGGTGGATTTCTATCCCAGATGCAATGGCAGCAAAATGCCCTCTCAGCTACGCTGCCTGGCTTTGCCTCCTGAGGAAGAAATGTTTTGGTGCCAAAACATCTTTTGGAGAAGTTCACTTTTGGTTTCAGGCCAAAAGCGAAAGCTCAACCTCTCACTCTAAAGCCTCACAACTTCTAATGAAAATGAAATAAATAAAGAGAGCTAACGTGTGCTGCCTTTAAAGAATACACAGACAGGACTCTCAGAAAGGGTAAAGTCAGATTTATGTAGCAGAAAGCCAAGAAGTTAGAACAGCCCACAAACAGAACTCAATGCGTAATTAAAAAGAGGCAGAACTCTAGGATACAGTGTTTAATAAATGACAGGGAAAAAGACAACTCAAAGGGTTTAACCTGTATTTCTTGAAGATCAAGGAACAGTCTTAGAAACTTAGGATGCGTTTGTTCCACCTGAAGCATTTTTGCAATATTGTTAATAAACCCAGCTGGAAGTGTCTCAGCACTGTCCCAAGCCTGCCAGAAGGTGCACGGAGCAATTCCAGGTAAACTAGAGAAGTGGACAGACCTTTAAAGGCTATTGTCAAGGATCTATATTGCTCCACAGTCAATCACTATTTTTTCCCCCCAAATTGGCTGAACAAGCCACTTTAGGTATGTTAAATACTATTACTAACAATAATATTGTGTTCTTTCAAAACACATTACATCTCAGATGATTTACCAGACAATAGGTGAAAGTCATACAGCAGGGAAGTTACTTCAGGCCTGGAGATGACATAATTATCGCCAAAGAGCAGTTTGCCACACTTGTGAAAAAAAGTTCTAGTGAAAATTATTAACCCATGCATGGACGTTGCTAAAAACCCCCAGTCTACCAAGGAAGCCCCCTTCTCTCACCCCTGCTGTGAACCCCCTCACCATCTCCTGCAGGTGAACGTTAATCCTGATGCAAAGAGTGAAGGGATGAACCCTGCAGAAAACTGCCGTGCCTTTAACAAAAGGAAAAGTGATCTGACAGTTTCATCGAGACAGACTGGTGATGGAAGATTCTGACCCTAATTCCAGGCCACAAAAAACAAACCTAGTAGGCCACCGCCTAACATCACCTGGGGCGGTGTGGATTACACAGGGTCCCTCAACAGGACAAAGGAAAGGTGTTTCCAGACAAGGAAAATGTGTCTTGACTCCAGCCTGAGAGCAGGGTCAGGATATTCATGCCAATAACCCAAAGGTCACACTGAGAAGAAGGAGAATGGGACAGAAACCCAGTGGCAGAACTGCAAACTGTACAAAACCAGGGACAACAAATGATACCGCAGGTCAGGAAAGCAGCGCCCTGGCAAGAACACACAAGAAAAACGAGCAGCACCTGTCAGCATACCTAACCCAGCTCCCTGCTGCTGAAAGGTTAAACTCTCACAGGCTTCAGGCCGACTCCAAGAGGAACCACACCACAGCCTGTGCTAACTGTGATATACTCTTGTAGACATTACACAAACTTAACAGAGTTCCTTTTTACACACCCCATGCATCTACAAGGCTTAGCAACTAATACTTAAAAAAAAATTTGAAAACTTAAATGTTTTCAGAACCAAACTAGCACTGAAATTGTGAAATTAAAGGTATTTTCATCACTTAAGATTTTCTTCAACTGTAATTAAAAGTTTTGTTTTGTTTTTTTTTAAAGCCATGGGTTATAAGAGTCTATTTGAGATACTGTTACTTCAAAAAGAAACTCAATATTCCTGGAAAAAGAAGGAGCTTCTTGACACAAACCAGGAACAGTGTGGACCTACATAGTATCTTCACGAGTAACTTTCAGGTTCAATTCTGCTGCTCCCCCAAGAAACATCACAGAAAAAAACTCTTTATATTATGCTGCAAAGCCATGCACATAGTGCAGGTAGTTTTATTTGTATTATCAACACATGAGTAAAGTGGGAAAGCATCTTCTGCTGTGAACCACTTCTCCTCCAAAGCAAACTCCTGAACTCCTCAAGAGAGACCTTCTCTCGCATTGTATCAGCCTACAAAGCACATGGTATTATTTGCTATTCCCTTACTCCCTCTGCAGATGCAGATTTGCCAATATAATCCAATATAGAGCTGCAGGAGGAGGGGAAGATGAAAGGAAAACTGTGACAAAGTTTTCTTATCACCATTTATGCGTTCAAAAATTCCATGCAAGTTTTTTTCCCCCCAACTGTTGATATCAAGACCTTCGCTTGGATTTCAAGTTTCAAACCTGAAGTTTCTGGATTTGATGTTGCACCACCAAGAAAAAATAGTAACTACAACTTAACCAAGTAATATCTGTGAACAATATCAGAAACAAAACACTCTGCTCTCCTGCATCCATCCCAGTGGAGGGACACAACCCTAACAAGAGGGTCAGGCTTTGGTTAGTGCCCTACACAGCAGCAAAGCTGTTAGAGATGGTTTAAAAGATGCAAGTGGTACTAATGACTCAAACCCCACAATTCAGCAGCAATTTCACAACATTCTTCCACAGCCACTGGGCTCACTGCACCACTAACACTCCTGGTTTCTGTTTTTCACCATTATATTGCATCTTTCCCACATTTTTCTCGGGGTGCAGTTTCCTTGATAACCTGTACCTGCTTTTTTTCTGGAACAGTGACAGAGAGCCTTTATAAAGCCAAAAGACACCCCTAAAGTCAAAGTATTTAGAGACACCCCTAGTTTGCAAGCAGACACAAAGTTTTTTCCCAAACACCCAGGTAACTTCCACATGGAGACCACAGCAGCTTTAACACCTCCACACAGCCTTTCTACCTCCGTTTTCCTTCCTTCTGAGGCCACTTTAGAGTCCAGGGCACCCCAATCCATCCCCAAATTCAGCTCATCCCCCCATTCCACTGAGTAAACCGCCCTTTAAGAGCTTCAGGGCCCGCCGGATCACATGCCCCTCTTCCCATCCATTAGTCACTCTTTAACAGCTCCGCAGCCCTTTGACCCACGGAGCTCCTCGAACCGACAAAATCACCCCCCGCCCGAGCTGGGGGAGAGGGGAGGCGAACCCCGGTCCCTTCCCAGCCCCATCCCGCTCCTCTCCTCCTCCGCGCTGCCATGATACCTCCCTCCCCGCTCCCTCCGCACACACACACCCCGGGGAGGGGAAAGGGGGAGCCCACAACAAACCTCCCCCTTCCCCCGGCGGGAC
>NW_010111690.1:0-863 GCF_000699245.1 Pterocles gutturalis
CAGCTGCAGCAGCAGGCAGGATAACGCCTCGGGGTGGTCTGCGAGGGGAAAAAACATCCTCAGAACAGGAGCTGCGGCCGTCACGGCCCGGCACCGCGGTTCTCTGCGCCGGGGACCCGCTCACCTTTGTATTTGAGGTGCTGTAGGATGGGGATGCCAGAGGGATGCTGGGGGCCAGGAAGAGCTGCCAGGTGCAGTACTGCTCAAAGGTCTCCCAGTCCAGGCTTTGAACTGGAGGGAAGCACAAGAACCGGTGAGCAGGAAGGTCTGGGGGACCCGCTCCGGTTTTCACCCCCATCCTCTCCGAGATGCGCTTGCACCCGCAGGAACGCTACTCACTCAGGATGTTCAGCACCGAGTCCTTCCGGAACATGACGAGGTTCCCCATCATCACGTGGCACACCAGCTCCTGCAACTGGGAGGCAGAGAAAACGGGGTTAGGGGGGTGACTGGGCTCTGCAGAGAAGCTGTCACGGTGCCACCATCAGCCACCTCCGCACGGGCGGGGAGCCCCCAGAACGCCGCGGGCTGCAGGTGGCTCGTAAACCAGCGCTGGGTGCCGCAGCTCCGGGGAGAGGCAGCTGCTGAGAGGGACCAGCAGAGGCGAAGAAATAATGAGAGGTTAATGGTTTCACACATCAACACCAGCCTGGGGAGCGAGCAGGACACACAGCAGATCCCCGCGGGCGGGCCAGGGCGGGTGGCATCCTGTCACCCTGTTCGGTGACCTCAGGATCGCTGGGGACCGGCTCCATGTGCTCGGACCACCCGGGGGGGGCGCAGCCCCGCTGGGAAAGCTCCGACACCCCCGGAGCTCTCTGCTGGGACCTGACGCTACCCAGACGCGTGGTGCGGCCGGCGCC
>NW_010111691.1:0-33721 GCF_000699245.1 Pterocles gutturalis
TGGAAGCACAGCCTTCTGGCGTGTCAGCAGCTCCTCCCAGCTTCATATCATCAGCAAACTTGCTGAGGGTGCACTCTACTCCCTCATCCAAGTCGTTGGTTAGTATATTGAATAGCATCAGTCCCAATACCGAACCCTGGGGGACTCCACTAGTTACAGGCCTCCAACTAGACTCCATCCCATTCACCACAACTCTCTGGCTTCTTTTCTCCAGCCAGTTCACAATCCATCTCACTACCCGATCATCCAGATCGCACTTCCTCAGTTTAGCCGCAAGGATACTGTGGGAGACTCTGTGTGTGTGATTAATATTCATCATCTTGAGGGTCTCAGTAAGTTTTTCATATAAAGACATCTACATGTCTTATAGATCTATATTATGAATTTATAATGGTCCCTCATCATTTCTTGACCTCCAGGTAGATAGTAGAAGACACTTTATAACTTTAACAGTAAAGGACTGAGGCATGTAAATTTTTAAGCCTGTTTTACAGATGCATATTTTGCTTGTACCCTAACAGTTCTGGGGGCTCAAATGTACAGTCTAGGTTTTTCACTGGCATCTTGTAAAAAGAAAACTAGCATCAACTAACAGCACTTCTAGGAATATGGTCTCCTCTTTTCTTCCCCATACTTAGATTTTCATGGCACGTAAGCCAAAGTGGTGACTGGAACCTGTTCCTTTGATTCAAATAACATCACAATTCCTTTCTAGTCTACTGTGGGTTTAGGAAGAATTTTTTTTATTTCATCCACAACTTTATTAGGAAGATCCTACTCCTTTGGTGACTGGTTTGAAGGAGGAAGATCAAAGATCTCCTTAATATTATTCTCTGGCCTCATTTTTTTGTTGCTTAAGTAAAGTTCTCTTCTTAAACAATTACGGGCAAAAATCCAAATGATTTACCATAGACCATGTCTTTTTATTCACGGGAATAACTGCTGTTCCAGAAATAGGTATAGCCCCACCAGTATAACTTTGAAGCACCACACACATTGCTTGGAAATGAGATAAATAAGGTGAATCAATAAACAGATATTGTTTTCCACCAGCACCGTGTGACAGAAGTGAAAGCTTTGAAGTTTGGCTTTCTTTTCAAAGAAATATCTGTGACATTGTCTGGGTATATCGCTGCACCTTGTTTATTTTACTTTTTCCCTGACCACAGACAAGTTCATAAGCAATAACAGAATAAACATAGATGTCCTACTTTTAGGAGACTCACTCAACTAGCCGGTGCTCTTTGTGGGGGAGCAGTCATAGTCAGAAAAGTCAGAAAGGACTATGAAACGTGTCTAGTCTGTCCTCCCATCCCAAGACAAGAAAGTTGTATGTAAATCCTTCCAAAATTTATGGGACATCCCACAGCTCTTACGGGCAACCCCCTCAGCCACATAGCTATGTGATTAAAATTGCCCCCCTAACATTTTCTTTAAATCTTTTGGCTTCATTTTGAACACATTATTTCCTATTCAGTTCACACTGAACATGGAAAATGGTTGGTTTTCTTTCTCTTTAAAGCCACCTTTTCCCTACTTGAAAATCATTATCTTTATTAATTTTGGTCTTGGTTTTGCTAGGAAGAGTTTTCTAGCGTCTTATCATTTTGATTGCATTCCTCTGAGCTCTCCCTCTAGGGGTGGAGCTGAAAAATGCACAAAGCTAGTGACTATGATTAAAAAAAAAAAAAAAAAAAAAAGGTGAATCTTTGTTTAACAGGATCACAGGTGATCACTCCTATTGGCTAGATAGATTTAGATGCAGTTAGAGCAGAAAATGCATGTTTTATAACAAACAGAGCTCTACAAGTGTAGGATGTAGGAATTTTGCAGTTCTGCTCCCCTTCTCATCTCTCTTCCACTTCCCATCGCCAACATTCACAAGAAAAATATCTCCAGTATGTAGAGACATATGCAGAGATATAAAGATGCAAACACAGGAATCCATAGGATCAGCTATGTTAGAGTTCATATGCCATCCTAGGTCATGATGACCCAAGCTTTGGTCCAACTCAGTACACGGCTGGTCTTAATAAGTCAGGAGTCAGTGACCAGGATATTGCAGTTACTCCTGACTGTCTCAGGTACCACTTTATATTATCTATTGACAAATACAAGCTTTCTAAATAGCAACTGCTTTGGCTAAACACTTTAATGTAATGTCTGTAATTACAGTTACCAATGTCTGTAATATAGACACCCACATAAGTATGCTGGCAATGTGCACTCAGTAATGCCATGTATTAGTTTAAGAGGCACAAACTCCAGCTGCATTTTTCTCTGGCTCCTGAGTCTCCGCTCACTTTAGAGCTATACTGGTGGAGTCACACTGGAGTCAAGCTAGCTGGAAGTGAAATGTAGAGAGGATCAGTCAGACAAGCAGTGTGATTTTACCTCACTTTTTTAACCTTTTATAATTCTATGGCATCATATAATGCTGAACAACTAAAGAAAACATAGTTCATCAATCCATTCTCACAAGACAAAGTTGTTACTGTGTCTCTGCATCATAGAAGAAACAAAAATACTACACCTATCTGTCTCTGGTTTAGCTGGTCAGATTGTCCAGGAAAGGTTTTTGTATTCATATGAGAAGTCTGTACAGCTCCGAGCACCGTGGATCCTCATCTCTGCTGATGGCTACAAGGACTATTTTAATACAAATAAGCATTTTAATCACATGAATTACATGCAGAGGTTCAGATAATCTGATTAAGAAAAAGCATACTGAAAAATTCAAGTGGAGTCTGAACTGTCATTTTAAGTCACGAAGATGCCTCTTTTCAATACTCTTTGTTCATGTTTCACTGGATGGTTTGTCAAGCGACATAGATAAGAGAAGAGGTACAGGTTCTTTTGAGACTGTTTTTTGAGAGGGACTATGTCATTTCATGCCAGCTGAGAGTACTGGGTATGACAGAAATCAGCTTGACTCACCAAAATAACCATTTAAGAGCAGACCCTCTAGTAGTATAAATCAGCAAGGTTTGACTTCACTGGAGCTCTGCTAATTTACCCCTGTTGGAAATCTGGCTCTGAGACTTTATAGAGTGAAAATAAAACTAAGGAAGCAAACCAAAGATCCTAACTTATTAGAAAATAAAACATCTTGAGAATGGCATGTTTTCCCAAGCATGCGAAAGAAAAGCCTGTAGGTTACAGTTTCAATTTAATTTTTGGTTATTTGATACATGTTCACACTTGCGGTATATGCTGCAGAGGACTTAAAGGCCTATCATGAGAAAAATGCCCCAGATTTTTTTTTAATCTCATTACTCTTCTGGTTGTTCCCCAGTCTCTTTCAGCCAAAATTTCAGTGAAGTTGGACCTTGTTAAGTATTTTTACAAAACTAATGCAGAAAATATCTTCGACCACATAACCAGAAAGAGAAAAAGAAGAAAGGCCTAGTGTATGCTGAAGGTCAGAAAAAAGTTCAAGATAATTTAGATTGGGTCCAGTTATCAAAGGGATACTTTGCCTTATCATTTGGTAAGAATGACAGGGAACATGGAAATAATTGTAGGATATCTGATTAAGAATGAGGGAAGTTTAACAGAACCCACCGAAATTAAGGTACAAACAAACTGAGCCTGTTTAACCTGGTGATATCAGGAATCGTCCGGTAATCCCCAGCCCAAATCCTGATTGATTGACGCATGAAACAGCAAGCTCAGAAGGAAAGCTTTTCACTGTGTGCATTGGTTCAAAAGTTCTGTTCTAACTGGTAAAGAGAAAATGTAACATGAATTGGAGCAAAGGGTTCATGCTCAAGCAAGATGAGCAATCAAGAATGCAGAGAAGTGGCATAAAACACAACAGTTGTGGTAAACGTAACTTTCTGCTTCTAGAACGGATTTCATACTCAAGGAACACGTCCTCATCTATCTAGATTTGCATGAAGCAGTTCATAAAGTGCTCAGATGAGAATTACTGCCTAAAACTGATATAATGGAGAGTAAACCAAGATGATTAACCTGAATTAAAATTGTAGCTAAAAAAAAAAGAAAAGTAGCGTGTTAAAAAGGAAGTCTGTCAGGTTGGAAAGAGGTTACTGGAAATTCAGAAGAAGTTTTTGGACACATCTTGTTACAAATACTTGTTAGGGACTCTGAGTCAATAAACAGGCTTGCCTAAATGATAAAGGCACTTGGAGATATTGACAACAATTAGGAAGCTCATATAAGACCTGTTTTATTTATAAGCAGAATAATGGAAACAGGATGAAATTTAACACAAAGTCATCCACATAAAGACTTCATGTTGTGAGGTTCATAATTTAGAGGCAACAGAGAAATGGAGATCGAGGTGTACGTCAGGCTGTAAAACAGCTGTGAGCCTCCAATGTGACAGAACCACGGGAAATCTGAGACAAGCCTAAGATGCACTGCAGATATATTTTCTTTAGAGTCACTGAAGCATTCATATTATTATACAAGGTACTGACAGGGTGTTTTGTGCATGACATACAGGTCTGATCACCCACTTTCAATTCCGATTTAAGTTAATTCGGAATAGAAACAGGCAAGGGATACTGAAATGACTGAGGGAAAGGAGTATAATCTTCTGAGAGCAGTCAAAGAATCATGTCTTGTTTTCGCTCTCTTCATAAATGCATATGTGAATTTAAAAACAGGGTAAGAGTAATAAGCTTCAAACATAAAATCAGTACAAGATCAAGCAGAGATAAACTGGTCATAGAAAATTTAACATGGTTGAAATCACCCTCCAATTTCAATCAGTTTAGTAGTGTTTGGGAACACACAGGGAAGAAGACTCTAACTCTTTCAAGATGGAGACCAACAACCGTATGGACACGGCATGACAGACTAGTGGTGTTCTGAGATGCACATTCAGGAGTGGTATGAAAATGTTGAGTGTTGACCTTAGTCATCTTCTCTAAGAATTAAAAAGACAATTTATCTATTTCTTCACTGAGTTGGGACCATTTATGCTATCTTTGTTGTATGCAGTTAGTCCCAAACATCTGAGCTTCTTTTTATCACCCAGTTTTCCTGTGGAGGACTTCTTCTTTCACCCTAAGAAGCACCAGAAATTGGTTCCAGATAGGAAGGGGATACTGGGAAGTTGCAATGCTCATCTTGGCTGTGTTGAGAGATTTGGTATGTCTTACTCATGGTTACTTATGTTTAAACTAGTTGACAGATGCTTTTCCGCAGGTCAGACATGCAAAAAACACACAGCTTAACAAAACCCTCCCATTCTTTCTAGTACGCATAATGTTCCTCTTTCCAAGGAAAAATGTCCAATGGCCCCAGCAAGTTCCTTAGTATTGCAGGGACATAGGGTGTTAGTCTTGACCTCTTCTGCCTTTTTCCCTCAGTGTTAAGCCCCTTCACCTTCCATATATTAACTGTCTTCAGATGGTCTGAGAATAGTGGAGATGTTTTATGGACTGCAGTGCAGAGGGATGCTTGGAGGAGATGCTTTCTGAACAATCTATGACAGTGGCAACCATGGAGAAGTGGATTCAGTTTTCTTTGTATCTCCATGACAATTTCAGGCAAGAGTTTTACAGAAAGACTCTTCTTTTGTAAATATCTATTAGATACATTCAATACATGAAGCCAAATCAAATGCAGCCAGACACTTCCTCCAGCTCTGTTAAAGTTTCTATAGATTACATTTCAGTCTTTCTACAGGCATCGCTTGAGTGATACTTTAAAGCCTACACAGGGATCTCTAAAAATTGGTTGAGTCTAGTTAAAAAATTGATCCTACCAAATTATGTAGTCTGTAGATTTTATTAAATCAAGTCTCTTACTCTTGTACCCTATAGGGAAAAAAAAAAAAAAAAAAGGAAAACTGCTACAGTAGTTCCCATCAATAAAACTTTAGTACAACTATGAGCACAAAAGAAATGCTGCAGTGAAACAGTTGTGATTGAAAACATGTGGCAGTCTACAAATGTGCCAGAAGTCCCAACAACTTTAGTTGTGAGTAAACTCTCATTTACAGCTCTCCTCACCACAGAAATAAGAGCAACTCCTACAATGCTAAACAAGTCAGAGTAATAACTGTCAGACTAAATGAGCAGCAGTAATTTCCTGCTACTCCTGCTTTTCTTACACATTTGGTAGCAACTAACCAACATGCCAATCCAAAGTCCACTGAACTCAATGAGAAGACCAGTGAGCACTGAGGCAGGCTCTGGGTCCTGTCCCTCTCTCTGAAAGAAAACATCTCTTTCCAAGAAAACAAAATTTAATAAAGAAAAAATAAGTTGTCACTTCTAGGATATTCCTCCCTTTTCACACATACATTGGGGAGACGCAGAAGGATGAAAACTGATCTTAAGATCTTAGGGAAAGGAAATTTCTTTAGCCACCTGGAAGATCTGAAATCTCATTATTGTTTTTACTTCAGAAAGTGATAAAACAGTAAAGCAAATAAACCATAAACACAGTATTTTACCAATAGAGGAACCATGTCAAGTGGATAGAATGAAAGACAGACTATCAGCACTACTTTTTGTTTGATTTTAAAAGGTTTTGGTTCAATGATCAACACTATAGACACCGATCATATAACAAAACAATCAAAGAATTTGATCACTATATTAAGGCTCATGTATGTCAGTGACAAAGAATGCTCTGCAATTGTCTTGGGGTTGTTTGACTCATTAATCAAACATAGGAAGATAAAAAAATAGAGGATCACAGTATTTTTCAATTGCTCTGCTGACTTGAAAACAACTTAGACATTGTCATGCTGTCTGAAAAAGAGTAACCGTCTTCTAAAGGGAAAAAAAGCCAGAGTAAAATTTCCTAAGGTTTCCATTAACAGCATCCTTGATTTCATTCAAGCCAGCAAATGACTTTATTCTCAAATAATATCAAAGAACATCAACTTTTAATCTAGAATAAGCAAGGTGGAGGGGGGGTGATTAAAAAAAATAAAAAAGACATCAGATTTGCTTTTGGAATGCCTGTTCCAAAACGGACTTTCAAATGCTCAGCACTTACAGAAAAAGAGAGTCTGGTCAGTTGTTCTGTGTTTTCCACTTGCTTTCTTCAAATACTTGGAAACAAGTCGAGTTTCTACCAGTACTCTTAGGCTTTGCCTGAAAGCGTGTCCAGGCAAAGTTGCCACACTAAGTACTTCTGTAAAAAGGAAAATCCTGAAACCAGACTAAGTATTTTAGGTAGGAGACTGTATATGGAAATGTAGGATATCGAATTACCAAGGCCAACCTTTTTGCTAAAAGCAAAATTTGTTATTTTTAGGCTCATTAAATAAATTCTTTAGTCATGCTACATTAATGTTGTTTAAAAAAAAACCCATACATTTAAATGGCATCTGATATTTCTGCAATTAAAGGTAATTACTGATCTTAATTAAAAATATTTTATTAAAAAAATCACACAGCTTCAGTCACACTGTTCAGTTCAGGCATCAAGAAGCACTTGAAATAAATCAATCCACTAGCAAGCAGTAACTTATGAATGAGGTATCATAAAGGACATGTTCATACCAACCTTTACATCAGTCCTTCTGTTTGAAATAGGTCCCATAAGACCTTCAGGACAAGATTGGTCCTAAAAGGGGGCAATTCAGAGCTGTTTAGAATATATTTTAAAATCAATTCAGTAGGATATTTCAGATAGGAGCCTTCATAGAGAGCAGTGGGAGGATGATGTAGCCTCTAAACTTCCACACGCTATATCAATGGCAGGGATCTGGCTAGGAAACAGCAATTTTGCCTTAGTAAAAATGTCACCTTGTGAAAACAGAGCTGTTTCAGAAAACCATGGACTTTTTACATAATTTTGAGTTGCTAAGACTTTTTTAGGGGGAAAAAATAAATTAAGAAAAACTAAAAAAAGCAAGAAGAAGAAAAGGAAGAAAAGGAAGAAAAAGAAAAGAGGAAAAAGAAAATTGTTGAAAAATTACCTTCCTAAAGAACACAATTATCTGAAAAAATAAACTGTTTGGGATTAAAGCTGCGTTTCTTCAGACATTCTTGTCTTTATTTTCACCATCTAAAGTTCGTATATGCTCATTTGACTCTCTAGTCTGAAAGCTATAGCATTCCCCTGAAAAACACACAGGCTGTTGTTCTTTCATGTGCTCTTAATTATTTACTAGAAGTGGATCCCCATCAAAAGTAGTAACAGAGGGTTGCGGAGCCGCAGCCCAGAAAAGGCTCTGACATGGGTCAGAGCATCCTACTCGAGGAGAATTGAGCTGAACTCATTGCTCCCACATCAGAGAGGAATCCTGTCTTCACTGCATAAGGAGTCAGTGAAAGGCAGCGGAGAACATCCCCAATGGACCAAAGGAAAATTGGTCATGTTCCATGAAACAAACAGCTTTTACTGTGAGGTAAAAAAAAACCCTACATATATTTAAAAAAAAAAAAAAAAAAAGTTAATAGTTCATATGGAAGTCATTGCAGCTTCATTTAGTTTTTTGGTTTGTTTTGGTGTCAGGCATTTACTGTGTTTTTTTCCCCCACTAATTTCCTGTTGGGATTGGCAGCCAATGACTCACCTGCATTCACAGATGAGTGTAGCCAGAAAGCCAGCCTACAGCTCCTTTTCTCCATCCTGTGCTTTAATCACACAAAACAGCCCCCACCTTGACCCCATGAGTACAGCAATACTCAGAGCACTAGGCAAAAGCCATGCCAGGCAGCTTCCCCTTATATCTATAGATATTGCCATAAAAGAAGCAACAAAATCAGACATTATAATCACTCTGTCTTCATGGGTAACTCCCACATTTCAAGGCAAAGCAATAGTGAGTGGCCCTGGAGAAAACTATGCTCAGCCTCACCAAAATGACAGGAACATGATGATTAGGGCAGTTTTTGAGAGTTCATCTCTGGAAAACCAAACTGGCAAATCCATGGGGCTGCCAGTAACTTCCCATGCCCAGGGAGATAGACCCTGTGGTTCATTTTCTGGTCAGCAATGTTTAAACTATTTCCTGCATACTACAGAATATGCATGGATTCAATGGACACATATAAGTTAGAAAAATCAATTATGGGTTCCTAGGTTAAATTTTTAATCTCAAAATCTGGGATTTACCATGGGAAACCCTGTGCTTCCAACTGACATGCAGCAAGCATGTAAGACGTGTATTAGATCCGTTACTGGGAAGCTAAGGAGGGCTTTTCCTGCAGCTGGCTTCTTGCATACCAAGTTATCGTGAATGCCTAAAATCCTTAATGTATGTCATCAGAAATTATCATGAAAAAAACAGCCTGACTGACAACTTATCTAATGGGCAAATCAAAAGTAAATGAGAAGAAGGGAAGATGAGTGACCCAATGAAGAACCAACAATTTGTCATTTGGAATGTTTTATTAGGCAGTTTGATAAATTTCCTGCTGGTTAACTGATTAAATTTACGTTTCCCTATTTTTAATCTTTAATTTCTTTCATATTCAAATATGATTGTTAACCATTAATCAATAAGGTTTAAAGTGGTCATGATTAATGGGCAATGCCTTCAGTATAAATAAGAGATTCTGTGATGCTGGGATTTATCTGGCTCTGGAGATTGCAGGATTGCTCCGAGTGCTCATTCCTTAGTTACAATAAAGCGGGACCAGGAGGACTGATGAGATTCTGTGCCAGCAGTGTGATAAAATGAAATGGAAGCAGCTATTAAGGATCTACGCGAGATAATGATGAAAAAGAAAGCAAAGGGTTAATAAGACTACGCTTTTGATATAAGTAGTGTCAGAGAGATTAATGAGTCTCCGTGCTATAGATAAGTAGGGATTTACAGCACCTGTACGGTAAAAAGAAACTGGAGAGATTAATGAAATGACCACCTACGGCTCTGCCGCGATGTAAAGATTCGGGGCTGCAGAAGTGCCGAGCTGCTGCCAAAGGGTTAATGGGAGCCCGGTTGCAGCGGCAGGCAGAGGGACCGGGGGAGTTACCGGAGTTGAAAGCTCCAGCCCGGGTAAGTAGCAACTAAAGGGTTAAGGAAAAGCCTCCACGTATTGAGACGCTAATTGTCAAGACCCTGTATCACTTGAGGAAAGTAATTTGATTACTGGAAACTCCCACTAAGGAGGCAAGCTTGTGTCCCTTCCATCTGCCGGGCTCTGTGAAAGATGATGAATTGAACTCAAAATTCACGTGTGATGAAGTCACTGTCGTTTCCCAGCCAGCGGAGCACTGCTGCCATGCCCACCGTGCAGAGGGTAGCACCACATTTCAACTTTTCCTCTGAAACCCAGGAGGCACAGTAACCTGTTACTTGCTGCTGCTGCTTGCCTTTTTTTTTTTTCTTCCTCCCCATTTTCTGCCTCAGCGCTACAACTGAGTCATTCTGTTGCCCATGGCTCGTGGGTATACAGTGCTCCTGCAGCGTGCTGCATTATTCCCCAGTTCATCTGTCAATGTTATTTTCGGCTAATGCAGATGTGAGGTTCGCTTACCGTCGCTTTGTAGACACTTGTCGAAAACCATTTGGAAAGCCTTAACTATGCATAAATCTGCAGGGTGAATGTTTTCTTTCATTCACTTGCTCCTATTATTTGATTTCTTCTAGGCCTCTGCGGCAGAGATGGAGAAAATAAGGTAAGTGAGACAGTTTATTTACATCTCATTATAGAGAAGAAATATTCTGTTGCACAATTGACCATACAGGCTCTTGGAAAATATTTTGCTTAATACGATCAGTGTAAAATACTGGATTGCATGATGATGCAAGGGAAGCTGTGTCTTAGAGACAAAAGAAAAGGAATGTGGCTATTCTAGTAAATCTGTTTTGCAGGGACGTCAATTCAGAAAGGATGTTTTACACACAAACAGGTTTTATTGCCAGATGCAGAGGATATTTGATTATATAAATGTTGTAGCCACCTGTCCATTTACTGCAAGAGCCTGCCATTCCATTTAATGAGGAAAGTGGATCAATAATTTATGAAAAAGCTGAAGAAAATATAGGCTTGACTTCAAAATATCTAATTACTGTGGTTTGTTTCAATATAATGCTGTAATGTTGGTGTTCGATTTTTGTTTTATATTGTATACTAGACAGATAAATCTTGTCTCCTCTGTGTTTAAAATGTTGTCATACTGTACCAGTTTCTCAGCACATCTCTCTGCTTTAAGCAAAAGGAGATGGCTTCTATAAACGTAAGTTTTCCATCTCATGTCCAAGTGCAAGTCTGCTTTGGGGGATATTCCTGTTGTGTATGTTGTTAAGAAAGAGAAAGAAGAAAGCATTCTAGTCCTTTTAAAAAAAATAAATTTTAAAAAAAATCAAATCCTGTCTATTAATAAACTCCCCAGCTATTATCAAAGTGAGAGGTAAAAGCTGAACTTTTTAATACCTTTTAAATGGATCTTGTTTTAATAAGCCAAAACACCAGCCATGCTCTTATTTGGTTTTATTGGACAAGCCCAAATTCCTTCTCCGAACCTGGTGACTCAGTTTGGTTAGTGACAACTTGTGCTTGTGTGTCCAAGCGCAACTTTTTAGATTCCTTGAGTTTGGAATGGCTTTCCTGAGTTACTAGAAATGCAGAAAAGTTCTAAAATTCTGCAGATAACTGGGAAGAGGTGTCAAATGTGAAAGAACAGAGGTTTGACTGAGTGTTTAATGAATTCTGAGCTGGAAACAAAATCCTATTTTTCATTTGAGAAGAAGGAGGGGGTTAAGTCTCTTACAGTGGACTTGAAGACACATGTCCAAAAGTTTCTAATAGAATTAATTTAAGAAGTGCTTCAGTTGTACATTTTTTGTACTGTTTCCTGATGATGAAAGTATTATAACTTCTTAGCTGAAAGAAAAAACCCTGTGCAAGGTGTTATGGTTTTGCATGTGTATAAGCACTATAATGTTAAAGCTGTGAGTTTTTCCTGAGTAACAACTGAGAAAGCACCTCAGTATGTGGTCCTGTATTTAGTAAAAATTCCAAAGATCACCTGTGCCATATGGACACTCACGTAATGAACTGCTCTCTTAGAGGATGCAAGCAAATATGTATTTACATGTTTCCTTGATAAGTCTGCATGCATAAACGCGATACAATACTTGTAATACTTTCCTGAACCTGCTTTGGCCTCTGCTTTTAGTAAACAGGCTCTTGTCACATTTGCAATAACAGGCAGCAGAGCCCAGGAGAATGAGCTCAGTAATGTATTGAAAAAGAAATAATTTGCTGTGAGAAGAGTAAGTAACCATAAAGCTCGATTTTCCTAGCACCCTGGTTTTGCAGCTGTCAGGCACGCAGAGCAGTCCTTGCCTCAGTCCTTCTTGAGCACTATATAGATGGAAAAGCCCATACTGCCCTGCTGAAGAAAGTGAGTGTTTAGCTATTAACTCCAACAAGAGAAGGGTCAGGCTGTGTCAGGAGTTTGTTAATTAAGTTTTCTGTTTACAATTCTTATGTGTAAAAGTTGCTTCTGCCTGATGTTCGTCCCCATCACCAAGCTGGTGCAAGGCCAGTGCAAGGGCTGGCTGCACAGTGAAGCAGAGCAGGGGAGCTCCAACAGGACCCGGCGCAGAAGCTGTGCCGCTCCATCTCAAACTTTTACAGGGTCTATAGTCATGTGTCCATAGGAGCAAACTGACAGAAGCCTCAACAGTTTAAGGAAACAGTAATCAAATCTGGAGTAATTATTTTAAATACCCAGTGAACCCACAGATCTGACAAAATTTGATTTTTCCTAAACCTATCCAAGTCTGGCACTCAGGTAAAAACCAAATCGCCTTGTCTTTTGAGCACAGTGGCTTCAGAGAGACCATGAAGAGAGAGAGCCTGAAGCCAGGGGAAGGAAGAAAGAAACCAGAGGGAAGAGGGCAAGCCAGGAGGAACGAGGTGTTTTTTGTTACACATAGAAACCTGTGTAACATCACAGGAAAAGCCATTCCCACATGATACTTGAATTTGTTCTGCCATATCCCCTGGGCCCAGCTCCTTCCCCACTCTCTTTTAGCAAGCAGCTGAGGATATGTCATCCCACATCAGCTGGGATGGTGTTGGCCCAAGAACTAGACGGTGAGCCCAGCCAGCTGTGGAGCTGGGGTGCATAGATAATGTGAGGTTCCTGCAAAAGAGGGAGGAGAAGGGGTTGTGGAATTAGCAAAAAGGAAACAAACCAGACTTATTGGAGAAAATGGAGAGGAGGAGCAAGGTGGATACTGACAGGACAACCTATGCAGCCAGGCTGAAAACCGTCAGCATTAGAGAAATAACAGGTTTGCATTCCACAGTGCACTTCAAGATAAGAAAGTCTTTTAAATATGAAGGACAGGTGCAGAGAATCGCACGTTTCAGAGGACCTGCCCCACACTGACAGTCCTTGGGAGCCCACAGGGCCAAATATTTTAAGAAGGCAGCTCTGGAAGTCTTTGGGTGAGCTCTGCACATTCTCCAGACCAGAGCATCTGGGGCACCCTCAAGGATGGGGATGGCCAGGCCCATTCAGATGGCAGGGCAAACACAGCAGCCTGCAAAATTGATCCATGGATGACCCATGCTTTATTCGGCTTCGAATTCAGTGAGCCAGGGCAGCACAAGCAATGGCGCAGCAGACTAATATACCTTACTGTTAGCATTCCTTCACTCAGAATCTAGCTGTGAAGATGCAATTTATCTCACTTGCAGAACAAGGAGCTTCTGTGACCTGCAATGTCACATCCTGTCCTTTTCGGCAGGGGCTTGCCATGGCAGCATTACAGGTGGAAGGAGCAGTAGGAAGCAGAGGTGGGAGGTTATCAGTGTTTAGCCTGATACAGGGACAACTTCCTCTAGAAGTGAAACCATGGTATTTTGTGCTAAAACTTCAACTAGAAGAATCAGTTGCTGCAATAAAGTCTTCACACTGTGAACAATTCTTAGTAGTACATAGTGTTTATAACATCTCAAGGTACCAATATATTAGGCAGGAAGTAAGGCTAACTACTAATCACAAACCTCTTGAGGATCTGCACTTGTGTAGGCTGGCTGTGTATGGTTATACAGTCACTTTAAACATTAATTACTTCTGACTACAACCTTTTAAATACAGTTTTTTGGATCTGGTTCTTTTTCATGTCTATAAACAAGGACTGAAAGTCTTAGTTAATTAAATTTCAAATATACCTGTATTATCTTATTTTGAATCTTAGCAGTGTGCTGTCTTTGGTACATATATTCAAGAGGAGCACATGCCTTCCAAGTCTGAGGCTTTATGGATCTGTGGTGGCTGGCACACAAGATTGTGAGTACTCTGGAAACTCCTTTAAATCAGATTTAGTCCAAAGCATGGTTAGATGTGCAAACAAAAGACCAGCTCCACTGCAACTCTTGTAAAAACTCATGGCAGCTTTTTCTTTGCTTCCCTTTAATCCTGCCTGAAATATAGGTTATAGCATCCAGCCTTTTAAGTGAAAGTGCTGAGAGGTTTTGCATAAGACACCTTCAGATATATTTTCGTACACAAATATTGACCAGTTTCTTACACTGGAGAGTATCTCACTCCACAGGAAATGCCAGTTAAGGTGACAGATATTGTTCAGCAAAAGCTTTTTCTTTTTTTAAATAGACTCCTAAAATTTCAGTGACAATTCAGAAGCTCTATAAATCAGTATTCTTAGTTCTAAGCTTTCAAGTTCCACAATAGGCTGAACTGTGTATCTAGAAGTACATAAAACAGGACACATCATCCCCACTGTCAGCTGCCAGACTCACACAATTAGTACCTGTAAGGAGGCTGACTTTCTACATCGCAATGTAACCATAGTATTCCCCAACTGAGAATTAGTTTATTTTTGTATCATCAGTAGTGGCACTTTACCAGAGATCCAGGAATGTCTGGTAAAAGTGATCCATGTCTCAAGGAACCTGTGAGTCAACATCTTCATTTCAATGTAGTCCTTGTTTCAGAGCATATGAAAGTGAAGTGATTTGTTTTGCACACACAGCTGGCAGTAAGTCAGCAGCTCGATCTATGTCTCTTGAATTTTCAGACTTGGACTTTTCTCAAGCACGTTTGAGTTCATCTCTGATAAGGAAGGAATATCAATCTCTTCAAAAGGAGCATCAGGGGCATGTGCAGTTCTAGGGAAAAGCTTCTGAGGTAGTTCAATAAAAATACAAATACATTCTTAAATGCCTACTAAATCATGCTGCCTTCCTTGTACTTGGTGTAAATTTAGCCCTCTTCATATGCTAATTAACACACTGCAATTTCCTGCCATCTACACCTTGTCCTTGCTCCTTTTCTCAGCCTATATCTACATTAATTTTGCCATAGTTACTTGAACACAGGGAGAGGATCTTTTTCACAGAAAGTTAACCAACACAGTTTACTTTACCCTAGGTCTTGTCTTCACATCCATAGCTGATGTTCTGGGAGCCACTGCCTTGTACCAAGGCACAATGCCACAGGACAGCAGCAGGGCTGTGCAAGCAGCAGCTCCCGCATCTGCTCAGCAGCGTCTGCAGGCTCTAGCTGATGCTGGGACTTGGAACCCCAGCTGAAGACACAGGCAAAGAGACGGCACAGGGCAAGCTCAGAAGACACAGCACAGAGAAATGCTGACATCAAAGGGTCATGAGTTTGGGGTCATTAGATGTTATGGTAGAAAAGTCACCTAGCTGGGTGAATGCTGGTCCATTTTGAACGAGGGAAGAAGAAAAGGAAGAGAACTGCCTACTTATATTCAAACAGGTAAAACAGGTTTTCATTTTTCTCTACTTTGCAAGATGTTTTCATCTCTCAGGCAGACGCAGCAGCAGTGACAGCCCTGCAGTGCTGTTTTCAGAACATGTAGTTTGTTCACACTGCCATCCAAGGTGTGACTGCAGCACAGCTGGACCACATGTCTCTCCCCTCCAGAGACTACATTCAGCTTTAAGTTTGGTGGTTGTCAACCATAGCAATGGAAGCAATGTACGTGCAAGGGTATATTCACAGTCCCCAGGGGAACTACAGCCCTGGAACTGGAATCGGTTAGGGGTGCAGAGCCGTGCTGATCAACCTATACTAACACCTTTGAGAATTTTATTAATGCTGCCAGGGGCACAGTATGCTTGTGTACCTTATACTGAAGTCCTTCACACTTCATTTTCGCTATTACTATTACCTGTGTTAGTCAAATTAGCACTACTTACCTGAAGCAGGGATGTTACTGTTATGTTGTCTTACAGCCCTGTGCCTGAACTGCTGTCTACTGCTTGGAAGAATGATCTAAAAGGCAGTGATGCTGCTATGGAAGGAATCATCTCCAGTCACCTGCTGTAATAAGTGTTGTGTTATAATAGCTTTTAGTTCTAGGTAAATATTGTGTGGAGTAAAAGTGTTCAGCAAACAGGAAACATGACAGGAACAGAGGGAAAAATAGATTCAAGTTGAATGAAACCAGGTACAGCTGTGTAAAGTGGCTGCAGGGACAAGTGGGAGCTAAGCAAACATCTGAAGAGACCAAGGAAGTAGGTAGGAGGAGATGAGCCATGCTGTCAACCGGGAGCTGCAGTGAGTCATGGGGAAGAGGCTGGACCTAGGTGATACCAAGCTTACAAATAATGCTCTGCCTACCCCTTTCTTGCAAGGTAAAGTGCATCCCTGAGCAATACTATAAGTTGCTCAGGAAAGAAAAGAGGGGGCATTTTTGACAAATATTTTAGAAAATAAAAAAAGAAAAAAAAGGCCCATTTCTTATAGTTGGGTTTTTGTTGGATTTTATGTTTCCCCCCAAAGACACAATGATGCTTGATAGTCAGAAAAATTCAAAGATGAGAAAATTGGATGCTATCTGCATCCCCTATATTGCTAACCGCGACTAGACTTCAGTTTGTGTAAGTGCTCTGACCAAAGCTATTAGGGGATGAGAACTGAACAGTGAAAGCAGTGACTTAGAGAGCAAACAGTGGCAATGACTGAAGCAGTAACAAAAACAATTTTGTAAGCTGAAGAGTATAAGAGGTTCCAAGCTGCAAACCCCAGATGGTTCAAGGGCAGTATAGTTTGTAAACCAGAGTTGAATATGCTCTGTGGTGAAGTCAAGTGCAACTTGAATGCTTGCTGCTGCTGCAGCACACAGACTGATGAAAGGAAGGAGATAACTTGTCTGCAACACTTTATTGCAGGCTTTTGCAATTGCCAGCTCCGCTGCTGCTGGCATGGCTTGGGCAATTTAATATACCAATCAATTCTTGATTTACACACAAGTGACTTTAGAATGCATTCAAATAAAAACTCAGTATCACCACATATGATTCAATGTTCTTTAAAAATCAAAAAAATCAAAAGCATCTGAAAGACATCAAAACTATTAAGCTTTTCACATTAAAAAAAAAATCAAAGGTGTTGAATTGTCTTAGTATTTTAGCGATGACCTAGAGCCAGCTTAGCATAAAGTATAATGTGCTGAAAAATAGGTACTAGATAGTGAGCAATAATTATACTTTTATACAACCCTCATATTCATGAATTTAAAAAATTTACAGAGCCCTCAAATGGGATAGTCGGATCATAAGTACCTGTAGCTCCTTGCTGGATTTCTCACATGTGCGTTACCATCCTATTACACATGTGAACTGCATAACTCGTTATTCAATGCTTCCAGGATTAACAAGATCCACCTCATTGAACAGTGCACAGAGTCACTTCTCATTGCTTGGTTTCTAGTAATGTTTATACTGGGATAAAAAGATCCTCCATGTCACATGCAGTTACACTGCCTCTCAAAGCATGACTTTCTTCCTATATGCATTTGCAAAGCTCCGAAAAGCACTCAGAAATCTAGCTTTCATCCTGAACTTGCCCAACTGTTACTGCGTCAGCAAAACCATAACTGAGAAGCTGTGTGCAAGAGAGCACAAACACCTCTCATGGAGAAGACTTGTGTCTGGGAGGGCAAGTGATATTTGAGAGGAATATTGTGGCATAGAGGCAACAAAGCAGTAGTTGTCTGACTTACGTGACGTACTAGGACACCATGACCACACAAATGCCATTTCAGCTCGTCAGAGCAAAAAGCAAATTTTTACTACCTCATCTTGATTTTGTCAATCTTTAAAAGAAGGAGGAAGAAGAGGAGGAGGGTATCCTAGAAGAAAAGAGGAGCTTCAAACTTCTTCTGGAAGCCATTGAGTTTTTAGGGAGTCCCTGCCGTGCTACAGAGACCATCATGTTCACAAGAAACTCTCATGAGTCAACAGCTCCAAATTGCTGCCCTCTGTTCTACAATACCAAGTTTCATACCCATGTTGGATGCAAAGGGCCTTCACTTTGAAGTTTCTGTACAAATTAGGTCAAACAAATGAGCTCATTTTAGGTTTCTGTTAGCTTTAGTGCTGCTTAGACAAAAGGTTCAGTTTAAGGAGCTGCTCTATTTTTAAGGCCTTCCAAGAGCTGTACTGGAACTCCCAGCAATGAAAGGTAACTTAATCTTTTCCCCTGCCATCCCCCAAGAGCTCATTCTTGGGGGAATGCTTAAAGAGATAAGCAATCAGCACTCCTCTTTCCTGTGCATTTCTGTTTAAAAAGTGTTAGCTCTTTGTGCTGCCATTTAACTCAGGGAAGCTGGTTTAACTAAGGTACTGCACAAATTAACAGTTTTCAATGCTTTGCCTCTACAGAGTAGTCTACAGATAGAAATTGTCCATGTATCTGTATAATTAGTCTTATTGCCAAGAGGCCCTACAGATGTAGGTGCTTGAAATGACATTTAAGTAGCACTAAACGTATGGCACATGACTTTGCACACACGTATTTTACTAAGTTTGTAACTGCTGTGTCACTTGCCCATTGAGAGATTATTTTCTCTTGGTATGAATTTTATGTCTATCCTGTAACAAGGAAGTAGTATTTCCAGGGAGCTAATCAATCAGAAACAGTCCAGACCAACATTTACCAAATATATTCCAAGACTTAACGCAGATCCATGAGTGGCTGAAAAATAAATGTTTTGTAGCTCCACCCAATAACCTTAACAACTCAGCAGGGAACTAGTAACAAAGTGCCTTCACAGGCAGAGTCACATCCTTCGCGATGGGGAAAGTGCTATCTTCCATAGGGTAAAGAATTTTAGCCTGTGTACAAACAATCTATAGCACTGGAACAGTTCTATTTAAATTCAAAATAAATTGTATGCTTAGTTTTGCCTCTCAGCTTGTGAACAGCAACAATGCTTTTATTTGTATTTGCATTCTGATTTAGATTGATGAGAGACCAACAATTAAAGAGTGAAAGATCAAGTGAGTCAAATACTCTGAAGGCTGGATTAAAATGAGAAACACGGCAAACTAACCCAAAGCAATGCAAGTAGAGTGGTGAAAGACAGGGCAGCAATGATATTTAAGTAAACTACTTGGAAAACAATAGCGTAGCTCAAGACACAGGACAGTGTATTTGTCCTAGTCAAAAAAACAGATCAAGAAGTTTTTACACAAGTCCAAATGGTCATTCAGTTCTACACCTTTCCAGTGCTGAATTCATAGACAGACTCTTGGTAAAGAGGGTGCGTGAGTGGCCTGCCTTATTTTTGTCCAGATTCACACAGCAGCTGGCCCTAGTGCCTCCACTCTGCCAAACTTCTTGCAGCCTTGCAAATGCAGTGCCACGCGGGGAAGAGCCTGATTTCTAAACCCACATCAGCAGCATGACCCTGACAAATCTGAGCCTCAGCAGTCCCACTTGTTTTCTGACCCCTCACAAGCCTTTAGAAAAAGGCTTATCCTTGTCCTTCCTGTACCAATGCCACCAAGGGCAATGGGCATGAGAGGCAGTCTTCTGAGTACATTCTCAGACCACACTTTGAAATGTATTCTAGGATAGCCCAGTTAATGCCAGTCTTTGCTCTGGGGCCCCTAGATATCTTGCAAGTTTGCAGGGGCTGGAAGGTGGTGGGTAAAGAAGGCTGAAGGTCCCATCATTCGCTTTGCTTCCTTTTTCCTGCCTGTGGAAGGCAAAGCAGTACCCTTGCCCTGCAGCTGGAACTGCTGTGGTAGGTGCCGGAGACCCCTTGCTAAAATGACATTCGCAGTTGTGGATTCTCCTTAAGCATGTTTTCACGTTTCTTTGGTCCTATTTTATTTCTTCACAAGATGCAGACAGTTTGTGTCTTGCCTTTATATCAAATGTTCTTTATTAAACTCTTTCACTACTGAGGAACCAGTAAGGCTCTAGGAGATACAGAGTCCTCCCCAGTCCCACATGAAGGAGGGACCAAATTCAAGAGTCTTGGCTTTTCCATGAGGAAGGTTAATTAGCCCTTTGTATAACTCAAGAGGTAACTCTGGCAACAGAGCATATGGGCAGGAGAGGGAAGAAATGAGTCATAGATAGAGAAGACTGATGTGAGTTTCTTTGGGCCAAATTTAGCTGACCTATACTGTTTGGTAACAAAGCAACTCCTCCACCCCACACCCCCTTCTCTCCTTCTCAATCTACAAGAGAAATCACAACTTAAAAGTCATGATTTATTTTCTGAGAAATTAAAAGTACCTGAAACTGCATCACTAAACAGGTAGTCCACTAACAAATGTCAGTTTAGAGGAGTAAAGCTGTCTTTTTGCATATGATGGAAAAAGGTCTAGATAACAAGTAAAAAGTTCTAGATAACAAGTAACTTTCGACAACAGGAACATTTTTTTCCCTACCCTGACAAAGCTGCTGATGCAGATTTTTGCAGTAAGTGTAGACTTCCATTTGCTTTCCTTTAACTGTGCTATGCTTTCGAATTTGACAAAGCCTCAGCAGATTCAGTTACTGGAACTGACGGGTTTCACGTGCTACGAGCTTGTGATTTTCTTTACAAACCAGGACTAAATGTCATCTAAATGGAAAAGGAAAAACCTCCGAGAGAGGTGTCCCATTAGTTCCAACACACAGTGCTCTTGGAGCTATTTGAGAGAAACAACGCTAATCTAGCCAGTTTTGCTTAATATATTTTGCTTTGAAGAACATTTGTTCTCATCTAAAAGCATTTTTTTTTTTTTAAATGCAGTGATAACCCTACCATGGTCCACTGTGGAAAACAACTTTTATTATAACCTAGGAACATGTAGCAAATAAACAATAACAGCTGTATGTTACTTGGATTCAAGGAACATGGAAGGTTTCAGTTACAGTTTTGATAGTAAAATTCTAATGAATGCTTTTGCTGGTGATACAGTCTGGACTGGACTTCTCTACTGTGGCTTTGTGGTTGCTTTGCATTCTCATCTCCTGCCCTGAAGAGCTCTGCAAATCCTATCGCACAGTAAAAACAAAGTTTACCAGGATTTTCATCTTAAGGTTCCAGTAGCACTGAACTGCTAATTATCATGGCACGTGGAGCAGACAGTTCTGATTAAATTCCCAGCCTGGATTTGTAGACCATCCCATCTCCTTATTCATCATCTCTATATACACAACATTTGGAAAGCATCTTAAGATATAAATAGACATAGATATGGTTGCATGCTGAATTCTAAGTAACTGAATGAATCCATTAGTACACCCTTGAGGACTCCAATTTTTCCCAGAACTATGACTCCTTTTTGAGTGTTATCTGCCTCATTATGCATAGATTAGTTACGTTATGTATTGGTTTGCACAGACCACACAAAAGCTGGAAACAGTTAACCACAGTTTTGCAGGGAGATTAATGGAATCAGAAGGAGACTAGAGAAAGCAACATATTCTTTTATCTAAAAGACATTATTTATACTTTTTTACATTCATGTAAAGAACAAAGCACTCACATGATACTCCTGTCACTCATATCTACAGTGTTGCCAGCTACAAGCCTGCATTAATTGGAACCATAGCTGGCGTATGCCTGCAGCATACATTCATGGCACAAAGCTACTAAACTAAGGTTTTCCAAATCCACTTAGAACTTGTTTCCTTATAATTTTGCTACGAGCCACTGAACTGGAGACTAGTTAACTACAATTTTCACCATGGCAGAAGGCATTCTTATTAACAGCAGAATCAGTAAAATCAGCAAAACCTGTCATCCCTTTACTAGTGGCATCTCTTTTGCAGAAAGCTATTAGACTATTTTCTTCACTATTAGAAATTAGGGCATTGGCTTGCAGAGTCATGTCCTGATTGCCAAAATTAAGCACAATTATGTAATGGAAAGAAGAAGTATAACAGGTCAAAGATTGTACATCTGCTTGAAATGCAGGTGGTGAAGGTGCTGCCATTACCAAGTTGAAAACATGGACTGAGGTCTAAAGCTTTGAAGGATCTGACAGTGTTGCTCTGCAGAGATGGGTTACAGCCACAGCCATTAGGATTCTCTCTGAAGCACTGTCAAGGTTCAAAGGACTTTATTTTCTTTTTTTTTTTTTTTCTTTTTTTTTTTTTTTTTGAGCACTGTGTAAGTCATCAACTTCCATCTACTCAGGGGAACACTTACCACCCTTTCTGGAGTAATGAAGAGTTTCAGTTAGAAGCTGGCAATTTTTCATGGGCAATGTGCCAGACGATATTTTTTGTTCCTAATTTAGATCTTAAATATGTTGGTAGACAACATTGAGAAGCTGGGAGCTGCTGCCTCTCACAGACGCTTCTCCCAAGATGCTGTGGATCCCAAATCCCAGCCCTGTGCTGACCCTGTTAGGCTTGCAGAAATCCCCTGATGTCTGCAAACCACTGGGAGCCCCTTAGAAGGGAAGTTTTATAAGTGTGCAGAATACTGCTTTCCAGTCTCCCCCCCAACTCACACATTCCGCATCATTTGATATTTTAACATAATGCCATATTAACCACCAAAAGTCTGATCTGTAAGCATGACTTCAAACTTGTATTTACAAGAGTAGAGACGCAGCGGCATATGGACCACCAGCTGGCGAGAAGCAGGCATGGTACTTTGTCAAGCCTGAGTCACTAAGTGAATTTAAAAAAAAAAACAAAAAAACCAAAAAAAACCATGTTCTGTACAGTCAGAAAGTTAAAGAGAACAGCTTCACTTCTTAAAATTGGAGTTGTTTGAAAGGACAACTGCAACAAGGCCAGTACCCAGAAAGCACAAAGTATGGAGGCATTAAATAAATGAGAAGCTATGTTGTTTATTATAAGAAGTATATGCAAACAAGCTGTTTCCTGCTAAGGCTGTAAGAAATAGTACCACAGAGGTAGTGATGTGAGACAGAAAAAAAAGAGAGATGACAGTCTGTTCCTCTTAAACAGGAGGAATAAAAATCACTTTGAGAGTGAGGATGACACTGAGGGAAGTGTCTTCTTATTGAGGTCATAACCACCTACACTCAAATTCAAAAGCCTCCAGCCTTTTTCCCCACCTCTCTCTGGCTTTGTGTCTTTTCCTCAGGGGTCTGCCACCCCTTCACCTTCTGGAGGAATTATTCTCATACTCAATAGCTTCACCCCTTCCCATACCCAAATGGTGACTTAGGTCTGCAGAATGTCAGCTCCAAACATTTCCCACTCCAGCAACTTTTGGGAGATTAATTGCTTATTTAAGCTACCAAAGCTCGAGTCCTCCCAGGAAGTAGTTCATTCTTTCTCATCGTGGTATCTACCCTCAGAGTGTTGATTTTTCACCACTCTTACTCTAGGAATGGTTGAAAACTCCCTGCGTAAGTTCGTGCAACGCTAACAAAGATTCATTTTCATCTAAATTCAGAAACTGAAGTTCTCTATTCTCCTCAATGCCAGCTCATTTCATCAACTTTTTCACTATACCTGTTTCCCTAGAATCCCAGGTGAGGAGAAACCCAGGTTTTAGAGGAGAGTTCTGTGGTCTCAGCAGCGCTGCCAACTGCTGCTCTCCCCTCACCTGTGCTCCCTTGCCAGCCCTGCTTGTTCAGGAACAGTACTTGTGGCTTTCTCGGAGAGACGCAAGAAGAGGGAGTCTCCTGCAGCTCCATCAATGCAGCTGCTAAGCAGAAGTTGTCTTTCAATAACTGTGATCTTTCTGGACAAAGTAGTAAACAGGGGAAAAAAAAAAAAAAAAAGTATGTGGCAAGGGGAAAGATTCAGAGATAAACATTTTTTGTGATGGGGGAGGAAGATATAGAAGGAAAGGCCTATTCCTACAAAAAAATAGAATATTGTCTGGGGACTATTAAATAACAATATAACTAATTACCAAGATAATTATCTTAATGCTGGAGCACCAAACAGCTGAAATACAGAAGCTACTGAGAGCACTTACTATAGTAAATTACTGAAATGCTCCTCATGGTTTATTCTGCTGAATTAGGGTACTAAAAGAAGTGTGCTACATTATTTCTCTATTGACTTTTCCACGTGTGATTATTTATTATTAGATTCGTAAGTATGAATCAGACAGGAAGGTCAAGTTACTAATTATTCTGGAACCTCATCAGCTGTGCAGCATTATCTGCATTGTAAAGGTAGATACATTGTTTACTTGCATAATGAGAGTTATGCAAGTAGTCATTAAAGTACTTGACTATCAGTCATGTTAAAAAAAAAAAAAAAAACCACACACCAGGTCAGCATACAAAGCATTAAAACTGTAAATGTTGTACTGGAGTTATAGTGTAAAGGAAATATAAAGCATGCCTTTTCTGCCTATCCTTCCTTGAACAAAGAGCAGAAGAACAGCAGAGAGAGAGAGAAGTCTGAAATCATTACTTTCTGCCTCTGTGCTGTGTAGGTTTGTTTGGCCAACAAAGGAACATTTGCACTTCTAGATGTCAGACAAGTCTCAGAAACCCTCTGTGGCTCCCACAGTCTTGAAGGCAAGACTGAGAATGGTTATGTGACTTCTCCAAGTTGTTTAAGGGACTTCTGTCAAAGCCAAGGGAGTGCCTGTTATATGTCCGTAACTTGTCCCCAAGTATAAATAATCCCCACAAAACCAGTGCTACTCATTGCATGTATATGGGCTCTCAATGTCACTTATGGATACCAGATACAAGCAGGGCTGGCAAACATTCTTGCAAGCAAAGTCCTACTTGCAGTAGTTCTAAATCCACCACCAGTCTGAGTGGACTCAATTGCATTCAGACCAAAATAGTTACTAAGGTTTCTATAGGTAACATCTTTGATTTATTCAAAGATTTTCCTGTGCATTAAAAGAGGTCAACCAATAAGGAATAAAAAATATAGTGTGAGATGAAGGCAATTAACATAACTTCAGTTTCAAGAGTGGGTTTTTCCCCCTCCTCTTTCTGACATGTCTCAGCTTCAGAGAGAGAAACCCAACTCTAACTATCGTTTGCATGCCCTTTTCAGCTTGTGGTAATTGCTGTTGTGTAGCATCGTAATACTGGGACCTCTGCCCTATCCTTCTCTCCATGTTGTGCAGGCAGCAGCAGAAGAATTTTCTTGTGATTTATTCTTCTAATAGCTTCAGCGATGTCAGAATATTAGAGATGCCTATTATCTAAGGTTTCTTTGCAAATTCACATTAAATTAAAATGTAACTTTTCAGTCATTAATGCACCAAAATAAGTTCTGGTTAAAGGAGGAGATGGATGGTTCAGCAAACACTTAAAAGCAAATTATCAGGGACAGAAGCTAGGCAAAACAGGCAGCAGAAGAAATCAAAAGACAGATTGAGATATCAGTCAAAGACTTTCAGATCCTTTTTGTCTTGCATGGACCACTAGAGGAGGCATTTAGAGGGATGTAACAAAGCAAAGAGTCTTCTGCCAGTTGGGAAGACCTGAGGCATTTTTGCTGCCCTGTCACTGACAGTAACGCATGCTTTGCCCAGGCAGGAGGAGCAGGAGCACAGCAGCGGCTGTTGGCAGAAAGCTGTTGATGCTGTAGCATACACCACAGAGACACTTCCTTACAGGTCTGAAAGGCAAAGGTTAAAGAAACCAAGAGGGCTGTTTAGTAAGAGGAAACTTTTACCCAAGCTGGAAACTTCTTTGCAGGAATATTCTCAAAACAGACAAGTTTAAGAAATTTACCTTACTTCTCAAAACCAACCAAAGCACAAACAGATGCTGCAAACATCTCAGAGGGGATTCAAGACTGGAATGACTGTTTGGATCTGACCTTTAACATTTCCAGGCCTCAGTTTTCATCTGTAAAATGGGGATGATGGAGAGCTCTTTCCCAGCCCAAAAGGACAACATGAATTAATCATACAGAAAACTATAAAGCACCTCCATAAAGTGGTTATCTAATTCGAATATAGCAGTTTCAGGTAGGACATGGAAGTTTATTGATTAGTACTACACCAGAGGAAGATTCAGATCTGCAGAACAGTCATTGCATAATGAGTTAATATTTGTTACTTCATGCTACATCATTAACAGCTCATGAGTTACTTCAGTCTTCATTAGATAATTATGGTATTGCAGTAATTTCTGTGTATTTCTTCACATATGAAGTTATACACTTGCTTTGACTTGTAAAGAAACAGTGTAGTTTACTTTGACTTTTTTTGATCTTTGTATCTTTTGCTCCCATTCTCAGAAGTACTGTTTGGACTTTAAGTTCTGCATTATAAACTGCATTCTTGATACGGAACTCCCATATTTAGGTGCTCTGATTGTTCAAACAACTCTCCAGCTGGGTAGCAAAACTATTTGAGTGCCAATACAGTGATTGTGAAGAATGGGACATCAGATCCCATTTTAGAACATGAATCTTGGCAACTTTGAATGGAGTATATTCAAATGTGAACAAATGGACATTTTAAGCATGTAATTTAAAACAAAACATTCAGCACTTACATGAATAAGCTCAGCAACTGCAGCTCCCCTAGCCCAACATCTAAGAGCCTACGGGTGACAGTTCCAAGCTCATAGCCATCAGGCAGCCCATGAGAGCACCCGGCCCCGGGTTTCAGCAGCAGGAACCTTGTACTCCAGGTCACCTTTCTGTAGTTGCAGCTTTCAGCTCTGCGTCCTAAGACACTCACCTTCCTTCTTTATCTGTGGCTCCCAGACAGACACTCCTGGCTTCTTGTGGTTTCCAAGAGAGAATCTAGAAGCCCTGCACCTATTCAAGCATCAGGCTTGGGTACATATATGTACATGTGCTTATATACACATCCATTTCCAACCGCTGCTGGAGTCTTTATAAAATGCACTTTAAAAAGTTCTTCCTAAAAATAATGCTAACCCAGAGCTGCTTGCACTCTGCAAGCTTTAGCAATAAGCTTTATCTTTCCAACTGAAAGAAGGGGGGGGAAAAAAAAAAAAGAGAGGAAAAGAAAAAACACCTATGTTGAAGATAATGATTTGCAGATCAGGCTGCTTTTCCTCACAAGTGAGCACCTTGTCTGCTTGTGGCATTTTGCTCTAGCAGAGAAGGTGTTGTGCATCCAATTAAAAAGATATTGAATGAGACAAGATTGGAATGAGAATGAATAAATGCTGCAGCTGCACTGAGAAGAGTTAGCTAAAAAGCACACAACTAGGAGAAATACTGTTTCCTGGACCATTCCTGCAGTCACACCAGTGATAACACTAAAGCACAAAAAAAAGCTGGGTCGTCTACTGCATGGTACAGATATGCCTCCTCCTTAATCCAGTGTATATATTTTGAGTTCAGTGAAGAAATTTTACCTTAACTGAAAAAGGAGGGATGTCCAGCTTTCCACTATGCAGCATCTCTTAAAGACACTGAAAAGACAAGCATACAGGGATTTTTTTTCTGATTCGCATTCTAGCAGTGCTAGAAGATATTCAAAATTTGACTGGACAAGGCCCTAAGCATCCTGATCTAACTAAATCTGTTTTGAACAAAAGGTTGGACCACATGACTTCCAGAAGCACCTTCCAGTCTAATTTATTCTGAGTCTGTCTACTCGTGGGCCAGGTCCTTTATACAATGGAAAGCCCACTGGAGGGAATTGGAGCTTGAAGGGCAACATCTGTACCAACCACAGACGTATTTCGTGTCATTAGTTTTTCTTTTACAAGTTTCAATTTGAGGACATAAGTATTCACTTTTTCTCCACTGTAAAAGATGCTATCTAGCAGAGTAATTTCTGATAAACATCAAGCTCAAACAGTTATAATTATGTTTTTGCAACTCTGTTTCATTTAAAGGAATCATTTACCAAAAAGAGAAAAAGTGATTCTATCCAGAAATGACTGTGACAAGTCCCCTATTTTCCTTTAGAAATTTTAAGTTGTGGGCAGAGGTAGGCAGACATGAACACACACACTCACTTCTCTTGTGTAGAATATACACATCGTATCTGTGCTTGTAACCATGGTCGGTTAGGTGACTGATTTCATCTCTACACATACCGATGTTTGATTTTTGGGTTTCCTTATGTTCATGGTTGAAATATGGTGTGCTGTTTTACCCTATGAAGTTCCTCCTCATCACTGTGAAGATGGACAGCCAAAAGTCTGTCATTGGCAACGTAACTAGAGCCCCGTCAAAGTCAATACAATGTAAGAATATAGCGGAAAGCCAGAGTATAAACCTGGTGAGTGAATACTGAAACACCTATAGAAAAGTTTTAATCACTGGAGACATCAGAATATGGGTAGTTTAACAAAAACAATTATAAAAATTATAACACAATTGAATGCAGTCTATTTGAATGTATCCTGGAAGGAGTCCTAACACTTTTATTGCACTCCTCACTGAGCATCACAGTAATTGAAGAGATTAGGAGGGAGAGCAGACCACTTTTTGGCCAGTGTTTTGCTGGCCAAAACCACTACCTGCTTGTCATTCAGAGTCAAAGCAAAAAGCACTGGGAAGGTCAGATGAATGCTTTGGGCAGCACCCTCTCAGAGCAGGTCTCAGCAAACAAAACATGGCTGGCCCCAAGAGAGTGTTTGTGATTGGGATGAATTGAATGAAGGAAAGGAATGGTCTCAGAGAGCTCAGAAAAATCATTTCCAGGAATGGAGGAAACTAAAGGGAGGAGGGAAAATGCATGTATATATTTTCATAGAATAATTTAGGTTGGAAAAGACCCTTAAGATTGAGTCCAACCATAAACCAAACACTGCCAAGTCCACCACTAAACCATGCCCCTAAGCACCATGTCTGCATGTCTTTTAAATACTTCCTGGGACAGTGATTCAACCACTTCCCTGGGCAGCTTGTTCAGTGTTTGATGACCCTTTTGTCCATCTTATGCTAACTAATTAAAGGATAAGTTTAGAAATATTTTGAAAAATCTTTATGAGTCTTTTCTTGATCTTATACATGTCCCTTGAAGACAAATGTTAAGAGAGTGCCCCTACAACTGCAGTTGTGGGAAAGAAGGTCCTTAAGATAACTAGATGGAGTACAGGGGTCAGCATTTGTCCAAGGTAATGTGATATATTATCTGACCCAATTTGAGGGCCACTTTCTCATTTAGGGACTAGATCCAAGGATCTTTAGAGAAAACAGCAAGGAACAAAGTAGAGAACAGATGACAGGAAAAAACCTGGAGCCTCAGAGAGGAAACTGTTCCAGCCAGACAGTTTGGAGAGCACTCTACTCTCTCTTCCTCTGTGCCAACCAAGGATGGCAAATGGTCACAACAGTAAATGCCCAAGAAGCTTCTAAAAAGTCAAAAATTCCCCCTTGCTTCCGCTCACCACAGTGCCTCACAAGAACCCTCCTGTCCCATCTCTGACAACACCACCTATCCCAGTCCATTCCAAGCATTCTTCCCAGTCCCTAGGCACATGCACTTACATGTGAGAGGAAAAAACCTCCATTTGAGAGCCGCTGCCCGGGGGGAAGTGCTTTTGCAGCTGTCAGAAAAGCTCCGCTGCTGGGCATGTTTGTTATATCGCTTTTTCCCTAAGAGCCTGGTAAGCCAGGCCCCACATTTCCCATGAGCATACAGAGGTCCTTACTCAGAGACTAAATGGAACAGACTTGTGGAAGTCTCTTGTACAAAACACATCAGGATGTACATCTCAGCCCATTACACACCACTAAATACTTGCTGAAATATCAGCTTCTACTGAGTTGTATGGAATGATTTTTATTGAATGTAATTACTCAACAGGAAGCACAGAGCATAATTAATCTTAGTGTGGAACTCCATTTTAACTTGGTTGATCCAGCACTTCCGAATAATGTGGTTACTCTTCGATTAATTTTTGCTCTTTCATTTATGAAAGTGGATAGTCTGTATTTTCTCCAATTAGTTAAATAAACATCAAACACTTCTAAACACCAAATTTGAAAATGTCTAAATGTTGCAGCAATAGGTATGCTGCAAATAGATAGACTAACTACAGCTCAGAGCTAGGGAGAAAACTGACTAATGTGCATCACACAGTTGTATAAAATTGTTTTTTTGCTTGGAAACAAACAGTGGCATTCTTCATATTAACAGAGACATCTTTTCCAATCACATCTGCTAGTGCCACTAAGGCACTGCCATTGCTACTAATAAATAGATGACAGTCATATTTTACAACAGGGATGTGAATGGTGTGGTTCCAGGCATGGTTTTTAAGTGCCTGGTGCAGCAAAATAAAACAATAATTACAAAAAAAAAAACAAAAACAAACAAACAAAAAAAAAAACCTGCTACCAAGTTGTACATGCCTACCCAGAACAGATTATTACTTGTAGTACATGATGTTTCTTCATGTTCAAGAATCCCTCAGAGCCCTTTGCTTTTATTCCATTACCCACATGTGCAGGCAAGAACCATGCCAACTCGGGGCTATAAAAGCAGCCTGTGCAAAGTGGAAAATGATTAAACATGCTGAACTGGATAAGCTGCCCAATCAATAGGTCTTCCAGTACAGTGTAATCAGCCTGTCTATCACTGTGCCTTCTTATCCTCTTCTCACTACAAGGTTTTCATATGAATTTCAGTTTATAAGAAGCACCTATTTGGAAAGCCAGAGGCTTCAATCTCTACCTAAAAAGATCTTACAGTAGCCCATATTGATCTAGTATTGTGAGGAAATCTTTAAAATCTCTGCTCAAGATCCCATAACTCCAGACAGCATACCTCCTCCAAACCAGCCTGAAATAAGTCTTCAGTTTGAATTTAATTTAGTGAAGATTTCTTTTCACTCAGTGACCTCACTAAAATGGTGTTTTCCCAACATCCAAAGCTGGACATTTTCAGTCAGTGAATGCCACAGTACTGTATTCAGTCTACAAGAGGAAAGAAGGTTACTTGGTTGTAGCGCTATAAAAACACCTGCCAGAAGACCAAGTGTGCAGTTAAAAACAAGCCATAATGAAGATCACAGAGCAGCCTGAGAGACAATCACAGACACCAACGGGAAGGAGAGTGGTGTCACTCGGTCCAGCAGTCAGTGGGACTGCTCAGAGCAAACAAGTGCAGCCATCCACTGTCAGAGTTTTGAACCCGCCCAAGAGGACTTCACTTGACCAACGAAGGCAAAGAACTTAACACTAACAAAGAAGGTCACAACACCAAAAAATTATTTGAGATTATTTTGTGCAGTTCCTGAGAATACATGAGAAGATCAAAGCATTTCCGTGGGACTAGAAGGGATTAAGTCACACAGAAAGTATCTGCACGTTAGGAAAAAAAAAAAAAAAATTAGAGTCTCCTATCAACTCCCCAGCCAAGATGTATTACTTGAACAAAAAATAGTTGGAGCCTGTGCTACAAATGACAGCAAAATACAAATCTTCCAGTGATTTGACATTTACACCACATGTGTTTCTGCCATGGAGCAGGCTTCTTCCTTGGAAGCATCTTAGCTTGAGCCAAGGGATTCTTCTTTTCTGGGGGATGTTGCAGCCTTGTTATGCAGGGAACATGCTACTGTTTCAGAGGAATGATTTCTGATTAAACCCTTTTCATTTCACTGCCACTTCCCCAGGCCTGCCTGCAAAGCATGGCAAAACGATGGACATCTGGGGGAAGGAGCACATCAGCATTGCACAGAGAATTCAGGGGCAGGAAGATCTTAGCTCCCACCCTGGCTCTGACACTGGGCTTTGAGCCTGGATCTCTTTGGCTCAGTGCTCTCATCTTGATCAGGAGAGGTAATGCATTTAAAAACCTCATTGATTGTTTCTGTGGTGAGAAAGGCATTCTGAAGTTCGGAGCAGTAAACAAACATTTACAGCACTCATTTGGAGGGAGGACACGAGAAACAGGGTGTTAACAGCAGCAATCAGCAAGCCCTCCTTAAAAACTACCAAAATAACTATCCGACCTTTATTGAAGTTATGAAACTGCTTTAGTGACAACAGCAAGCATCCAGAGTTCAAATAGAAGAGATCAGTCTTCAAGACAGAAACTCAGCGAAAGTGCTCCTCATCTCACACAACTCTCGATCAGCCACTTCCCCCTGTGCCCTGTCCTGACCTGCTCAGTCCCCTCTCACCTCACCTCACCCAATGAGGCTTTAGGGTGCTCTTGCAGTTTGTCCTTAACATTTTCCTCCGTTTGATTCCTGTGATTCCTTTTTGACAGAGCCAAATATCACAAATCAGTGGATGTAGCTGACTTAAGCCAACACTAGTAGGAGGACAAAGGAGAAGAAAACGTCAGTCTCCAAATTCAGCAAACATCTCCAGTACCTGGAGATTCCTTGTTAAACCTCAACTATTTCCAAATAATTTTCTGTTTGCCTCCTCCCCCAGCTCCATCTTGTTCTTTGTGAGTAGACAAAAGGCATGAAAGAGCAAAGGAGGAGAAGAATGCTTCAAGTTACAGGGCAGCACAGGTATAAAACAAATGAGCATGAACTAAGCAGGCATACATTCAGTCTTCTGTTTCAAAGACTATTTGTAACCATAAAAATGAGGCTAAAGGCTACAACTAAGTTAATTTTAAGAAAAATTCTGATTAGCTGATTAAATGGATTATAGAAATGATAGCAATGAGCACATCCCTTGTGGCCCAAAGTACTTATTTCACTCTTGTATTAACGTAAAATTTATGAAAACTTCCTTAACTGCCTCCTTGTGCCTTGTTTTCTGTTTAGAATTTCTGTGAGATTTGATTAGGTGAGAAGCTGAAGGAAGAGTAAAAGGGATAATGTGCAGTGGCCAAACAGCATTGGATGGCAGATAATCTAGCACAGAGGTTGATGATATAGCCTGCAGTCTATTCACACTACATGATAAAAGGCAGATCTGATATATCTTCAAGCAAGATCTTTCTTTACCCTGAACAATAAGAGAGAGGGAGAGCAGGGCAATAATCCATTTACCTTTAGCATTGGCAGCAGTACCAAAATAATTCACTGTTGAGTGTCCATTACACATCTGTTGCTATGCCTCATTGTATAAAACAATGGGTCAGAAAGTGCTCATAATTTGGGGTTCTAATATTCGCCTTCCTTGCATTAGTTCTGGAATTTCAAAGCCTTATGATCACCAAGATGGTAGAGGTTGGAAAAACAAAGCACCTTCCTTGCATTCTGCAAATACTGCCTGTGATATTTTATGTCGTTCATGAAACAAAAGAATGAAGCATACTCTGCTATACTATCATACAGAAACAGCTATAATTTGCCCTTTCGTCATTATAAACTACTCCCATGTTTGAAAAATAGGTAAACACAATAGCAGCAATGTACACATTCACTGGTCAACCAGTCAGTGTTAATTTGGCCCAAAGACTGTGTTTGCAGCCTGTTTACTACAGTATCTATCTGAAAGTGCTTTGTTTAGCCCCTTTAGCATTTGCATACACCCAAAGTTCTTCAGAGCCACAGCAAAGAAACATCAATACTGCGTCTTCCTCATTAAATACACAGGTTTCCTCACTGACTGTGTGACACAAACATAGTTTCCGTGAAGTTAAAAAAAATCACATAAACTGGGGGGAAAAAAAAGTCTAGCAAAGTACGTTACTTGATTAAAACCTTTGTGTCTGACATTTACTACAAGAGAAGTATCTTCCATCTCTATGTCCAGGTGGAAGCCGGTAACG
>NW_010111692.1:0-210 GCF_000699245.1 Pterocles gutturalis
TCCCGCAGCCGATGCGATTCCCCGGGAGCTGCCGTGTGCTCCGGCATCTCCAGCGCGAGGGGTTGTGCAAAGTGTTGGGTATTTTCCTTCCTCTGTTTACGGTGCAGATACAGACGCTGTAAATGGGCGAGATTTTACCCGTGGCCTATATTTAACTGTGGAGTCATTTCTCTGCCTTGGAAGGCTTATTTTCTGATTCTTCTCTTATTT
>NW_010111693.1:0-1155 GCF_000699245.1 Pterocles gutturalis
GGGGGGGACCGCCGGGGCCTCCCAGGAGCCAAGTCCCGCAGCTCCCGGTGTTCGGAAACTGGGAGAGAAGAGTAACAGTCACCCACCGCCTGGAGTGACGATTCAGCGGCGTTTCATTCAAAAGGGTAATTTATTTTTCCTTGGGCATTACAGAATTACTGCAGGAAATCAATCGCGTTTCATGTTTTTGAAGATCTGAAGTAGCTTCATGAGATAACCTGCAACAATAGAACTGATCATAAGCTAGAAAACATCCCCCTGTCTTTCTCTGATAGTTTCAGGGGTGATGGGTCTGACAACAGAACACTGCTGAGATCCCTTCTTCTCCTGTGATGTGTTCCTGCTGCCACGAATTAAATACATGGCATTAAGCAGTACAGAGGCTGTTACCATTTTTCCTCCAACCAGTCTTCATTATGTGGTATCCTTTTTCTAGAGCTAAGGTAATTAAATATCAGCAAATTCTACAATGCTATAAAGGAACATTGCTTTTTCACTGCCATAAATTTCCGTTAGACAGAAAGATTTATGTCATATATTATTTGAAAACCTTCTGCAATCCCCAAATTTAACCTGCTTCCATTGAATTATAACCATCAATGCTACTTAAATAAAATATCAGAGAATAAATTTTACGCAAAGAAAAGGCCTCTATTGGAAAGCCAGGCAGCCAGGCAGAAAGACCCAACAGGACAGAATTCACTACGAGTGTAAATATGGGCAAACCTGTGAAGGCGTATGGAGGTGTGCACTCCTCAAGGCAATTACAAGTCCGGATGGTTAACCTTTGGGGCAGGTTAGAGCTTCTAGATTTTTATACTAAAGAAAAGAAAACAAAATTACTGCTTTTCCAAATAAGTTGACATGTCTTTCAGTATGTTTCACTTCCAGATGCTCTGTATTCATAAAATGAGGAAACTGTTTCAAATACATGCAAGTAATTCAATATGGAAAAGTAATCAGAACACAAGTATAAAGAACATTTGAAGTAACCTTCTGTACCAGAAAGCAACCAGGCAGTGCTTCAGGCTGACAGAAGTTATGCAAATTGGTTCTCTGTACTAGCACAACGTGCAGCCTGGGGAAGGAAAATCTGTCAGAGACACAGCTCAAACTCCAGTGCTGACAGCGGAGTTACAGATTGTGGGTTACTCT
>NW_010111694.1:0-339 GCF_000699245.1 Pterocles gutturalis
CGTGTCCCCTGTCCCCGCTCACCCACGAGCATGCGGTACTTGTGGGGGTGCCGCGCGTCCTCGATGACCGGGATGACGTTGGTCCGTTTCTTGGCCACGTTGAGAAGGTCCCGGCCCGAGCGGTGGGAGAACTCCACGGCGTAGACCAGCCCCTCCTGGGGACGGGGACACAGGGGACGGTGACAAACCCAAGGGCCACCCCCATGTCCTCAAGGGCCACCCCCATGTCCCCCTCCCTCCAGACCCCTTGGGGACATCCCTGAGGGACCTCCACGACCTTCTACAGAAGATGAAGGTGCCACCTCCAGGTTGTCCCCAAGGCGTTCCTGACCTTGTCCC
>NW_010111695.1:0-769 GCF_000699245.1 Pterocles gutturalis
CCAGCCCATCAGCACTGTGCTACAGCCTATGCCGCCTTTGCCAAACAGATTTTAGGAGAAATCACGCCTGTAAGACAGAGAAGGCAGCGGTCGAGTTCCCTGGCAGACAGACCATTTCCATGGGAATTAAACATTTTTTCAAAGTCTCCAAGGGAGAGAGTCAAAGCTCAGTAAAATTTATGCTAGTCCTCAACAAGAATAAAAATAAAAACCCGATAAAGTAAAAAAAGTTTTAAATGCACGCCAGAGCTTTTGTGAACATTACCAAAATTTCACAAGCCAGCCCAAAACAAGGGCAAACAGAACGGCAGCTTGTTAGATAAAAAGCTGACTCTATAAAGGGTCTTTTTTCCAGTCCAAAGTCAACAGAAAAATGTCTTCTGCTCTCAAGTCACCGCCTCGTTAGTCTGAGATTCATGGCAATGTGTCTGAGCCGTTGAGAGCAAAACTACGGGAGCCTGAGATATTTGAAAGACAGTATTTCTGACAGAAATTAACCATTTAGGAAATGTATGCTACAGACACTACAAAGAGCAGGGTTTTTTTCATTTTCACTCTGGCCAAAAATAAAAGACCATTTTCAATGCCTTTTTGTGGACGTGGAGAGTTAGGTAACTACACACTCTACAATAAAAACCAGACAACTTGTTGTTTTACCCTCAGTAAACTCCAAAGAGAATGGGTGCCATTAAGCCCAAGATTTTACATCAAGGCTCCCTTCACCAGATACTCTGAAGCGCCAGGATGCTAATGCACTATTGAAAAATAC
>NW_010111696.1:0-3471 GCF_000699245.1 Pterocles gutturalis
CATCCCACGCGGCCTGGCCTCGCGGTGGTGCCGGGAGATACCTGCGGAGCCGGCACCTTCCTCCCTTCCCGCTCACACGCCTCCATCACCCCCCCGGCCGGGGTGACAGTCTGGCTGCTACTACCTGCTCTCACTCCCTCTGCTTCCCTCGACGTCTCTCCGAGCCCTGCTCGCCCCCGGCGGTGGCTGCTCGCCCGGGACCAGACGGCACTGGCACCTTCTCCCGTCCAGCCGCAACAGTGGGGAACAGGGGGAGCAAGTGTCCCCCGGGTTTACATTCTTTCCCTTTGGCTTTCAGGGATCCTTTGGGACCTGCTTGCTCTGGGCATGGTGGTGGGTTTTTATTTCAGCCGCACGAGTACCTCTCCTTGGGGCAGAGCGAGGGTCCCTCCCTCACCTCTCAAGTCGGCATCTGCAGGTCTTTAGTTGCTGGGAATGCCTAAACGCAGGGAGAGCCTCTTTCTCCCCATTAAATGCTGCATGGGGGTGGGGGAAGGAGGTTTTTCCAGGAGGGATGAAGATCGCAGAGCCCAGGGATCCAGCAGTCTGTCCCTTGGATGAAGCAGGGAGTTTTTGCTCCCACCAGCCCTCACCCCCAGCAATTCGGGTACCACCCTGGACTCTGCCCCGACCAGAGGGGTGGATGTACCACCTCATTCCTTGTAGCAGAAGCAAACCCCTCACCCTCCTCCAGCCAGGCTTTCCCTGCCCTAGACCCCAGGCTCAATAGTTTTCCTCCTGTTAAAGTCACAGCTGTCTGAGAAGTGGAAAGTTTCCTTCATACCTTCATGGGGGCACTGGTGATACTTAGTGACAGCCTGGAAGAGATGGAGCCCTCTCATCCCCAACCAAGAGGGCACAGACATGCAAGCACATTCATGGGCAGGCCTTTCCTGCTGCTCAGTGGCTGTGCTCACCCAACCCATCCACTGGGCTTTGCAGGAAAACAGCAGTTTTCCTCCCAGGAAGGAGGCCTTGCACATCTCATTGTGGATGTGTGTGGGGGAGAGTTCAGCCCTCTAAACAACTTCACTGACCCCCATCCCAGTCATTGGCATGTCTTGATGTCTTCCAATCCTTACACTCCTCGTTCCATGTTTGCCCAGGCCAAACCTGTGAGCTCGGATGCTATTTGCAGGGGGAGAAGGCAGGCTTTATCCCCCAGCCCCCAATGACTTTTCTTGTGGGGCCCATGGGAACGGATCAATGGGGAAGGGTGGTACCTGCTGTGGCTGCCCATTGCTGGGATGTCTGTATCCCAAGCAGCCATCAGAGCTCTCTCAGGCAGGAACCTCAGCAGAAAATCTCACCAAGTCCTTCACTGCATTCCCTGCCAGAAGGAGCAGCTCCATTCCCTCCCTTCCACGGTGGATTCTGAGTGACAAGGATGAAAGGAGGAATTGGGCTAATTCCCCTCCCCCCCACTTGTCAAAACATCCACAACACTTCCCAGCCCTTCCCACTATCACGACATATTGCGATGCTTCACTGCCTGGAGCTTTGTCTGGCTCCAGGAGGAGCCCTCTGGGATTTAGTAGCAATCCTGAGTGTGTGCCTCGTGATTTCCATGCCCAGCAGTTAAGCCTTGGTGGGCTGCCTCACTGAGTGCACGTGAAACCCAGCTAAAAGCCCATGCCAGATATTTGTGAGCACTGTGAGTGCACAAGTGTGATGGGAGCTTAAAGGAAGGCTTGGAAGAAAAAATAAGCTTGTGATGGGAGTATGGTTTAGGCAATCATTCACCATTGTAATTTCTTACTGCGATCCATCTACTCTTATGGGTGAGGGAGGATGCTGCAGGTACTTTCGTCTATCCAAAACACAGCAGTTGCTGGGAACTGCTCACACTGCTTGGCTCAGGCATCTCTGCTTTCCCTGCGTCCAACATTCAGAAGGACAGAGGAAAGAAAAGGGCTTGGAAGGGCATAGTTTCATCACAGCCATCACAGATGACTGCCTCGTTGGTACTAGTTCATATGAAGTCACCATATGTGTATTCAGCCAACCTCACTGCACAGACACTGCACCCGACAAAACACCTTCTCACACAGGGTGATGAACCAGAACTCCCTTGCAGAAGAGGCCAAAATGCAGAAAGCATTTCAGGGAAAGAAAAGAAGGGGCTAAAGCAATTGCCAGTGTAAGAAGGAATTTTTAAGGTGCCATTCCCAGAAGAACTTGGGTATCTGCCCAAAGAGCAGAGAAATCAAACCCAACAGCCTTTCCCCTCCTCCCAAAAAAGTCAACAAGTCCTTGCCAGTGTTACAGAAGGGAAAATTTCTTCCTGACCTCAGCTCTGGTGAGTCCATAGCTACCAAGACGTTATGTGACATGCATCAGTCATGGTTGTTCTTGGTGTTATCCATATCATTAAGCGCTCATTCCCAAACAAATCCAAAGGAATACAGTCGATGAAAGAAGAGCGTGGTTGGGAGCAATCTAACCTCCACCTGCTCTATTAGGCAAACTGGTATTTTTTTACTAAGCATCAACAGGTTAAGAAATAAAATGCATATCAGTGCAGGCTTTAGAGAACTGTATTTAGATTTACAAACAACATTGTAACTGCATCAACAGGCTATAATTAGAATTTAATAATCCAAGTGGAGGAGTAATATGCCCGCTGCTTGAAAAATTGGAGCCTTTCTTTTGCAGTTCTGAACATTCGGCTCTGCAGATTGGACTCCAACTTGCTTGACACAATTACTGTCCTAGTGAGGCAAACACGTTACAAATAAGAACAATAAGATCAACAATAGTCTAATACCATAAACAAAGGGAATAATCGGAATACCTCCTGCCCCAGCGCCATCTGCACAACTGGGAAAACCAAGTAACATGGTCATTGGGGAAAAAAAAAAAGCAAGGAAGTGTTATGTTTTACAGACTTTTGAAAGGACTGGCAAATATGTTGAAGGCAATCCTGCCAGATGCATGGATGACTATTAGATTCAGTCTTTGTATTTACTTCTAAAGTCCACCTGAGCTGGGGGTGACACTCAGCAGAACTGATGAAGGGGGACAAAAAGACCTGCATAAGCCAGATTTTCTCATGTTATATTCAAAGTATTTAGTATAAGGTGAGTAACTAAACAAAATATTAATCCAAGGAGTTCAACATAGGGATTCAACACACCTGTGCCAAAATTGATACAGTCTTTGGAATGTGCTGATATGGCAACAGGCAGGACGTGGGCACAAAGCAGACCTGCCATGGACTGACCACTGAACGCTGCAGCTCAGGCCAGTTTCCAGTCCCAGATATTAAAAGGAGATCCCACCTCTCATTTTGCTGGCTAAGCACATACATGTCAGAAGAGATTACCCACCCCGCTGGAGGGAGGACCTCTTTCCAGCCATTGGCCAGGCTGGAAGAAGGCAGTCCTGCTTCCCAGCAGAGATACTGCAGTGCTGCCACCTGGGATATTTGTGGCTTTCCCAGGGCATCTGGGGTGCCCTTGAATGAATTGG
>NW_010111696.1:3502-5604 GCF_000699245.1 Pterocles gutturalis
CAAAGAGAGTAAAAGCAGCTCTGATCCCTGAGCAAGGGGAGGGACTACAGAAAGGAAAGTGTTTCCTAGAAAAAGTTTTCCTTCTCCATACTTTCTGCCACAATAGTAGATATGTTTTCCCATTTTACTAAGAACAGGTTGAGAATCCGATTTTAAAGCTCATGCCAAAATCTGGAGGTATTATTTCAGTTCTGGAGATATTATTTCAGTTCTGTCTGAAAATAAACGATGCACTACTAGCTTTTGTTTCCCATAGGATTGTTTTCACAGGACAGGAATAATCTGGTGCAGGATCTGACCTGGCCAGAAGGTGATTGGCAGGGATATCCCAAGTCACATATTCTGTTGAGAGGATGTGATAGGCTAATCTTTAATTAAACCTTGGATAGAAAGTGTATATTCCTCAGCCTATTTTAAATTTGTAACTTGATTTCTTTACGTGCACTGACTCATATTTGGCTTCTTGAAGTGCTTGGAGATTGCCATGAAAGTGGTGATGCTGGGAAGTGTTTAAAGAGACTTCAAGATGAAAGCCTATGCATGGTCTCTTAACCAGAGGTGACTAACCTAGACATGGTATGGGGATGAATGTCATCCATTGGTAGGGTTCTGAGCCCTTCAGGTGTGTCAGAAAAACTTGTGCTGTCCCAGGGTGCTGGCACGTGCCCTCAGCCTCCTGAGCTGGCTGGAAAATATGTAAAAAACAACTGATGCGAAGAAAGCCAATTCCCTGTTGAGGGTGTTTCTGAATAAATTCAGGTGTGTTGCTTATCCCAGCAGGCATCTGTGACATCCTATAGTCTTGAAGCAGGCCCAGGAGCTGGCATTTTAGTTGGGGGTGTGAGAATTTGAGGGGACCAGCTGAGTCTGTGTAGCTCCTGCCTCCTGGGGCAGTCAGGATCACACCAGTTCTCACCTGGCTTTGGGAAACAGCTGCAGTCCCACTCAGGTACCTTGTAGTGGAGATCTCTTGAGCTCATCATTGCTGCATATGCACAGATAAAAGCCTACCCCCTTCACTCTCAGGAGTACCCAGGTAAGATGTGCCGTAGCAGTGTGTTATAGCAGCTGCCAGCTCCTTTCCCCTCGGAGACAGAAGCAGGAGGAGCGAAGATGCTCTCCAACGCTGGCACTAACAGAGGGCCTGTGTGACGGAGGCAGCTCAGGGGAATGTCCTGCATGATGGAGGGGAGAGTTGGCAAGGAGGATGTGAGGGTAGATGCTCTTAAGCAAGGCAAGGGGAGGTAGAGCTTGTCTAGGGTATCATGACGACTCTGTCCCACTTTCGTCTTCTACTAGCCTAGAGATCAGACAAGAGTGAGTGAGATAGAGATGAGATTCAGGGGAAAGATTGACGTTATCCCAGGTTCTCGGTTTTTATGGATAAAATGACACTCTTCAAACTAGCTGTATGGCTGCAGGCTGCCATAATTACACTTGCAAAATGTAATTTCTCTGGAGATTTCCTTTCTTTGCTCTCTCTCCCTTGCCTGCAAAACCAGGGGCTTCTCTTTTGGTGTTGCGCTACAAACAGGAGCTCTCAAAAAGGAGCCAAGGTGCCCAGGAAAGCAATAGCAAGCACACACATGGCACAGAGCCTCCAGTGTACCCGATAACCATTTCAGGCTGCTGTTTGTGGTTCCTCTTGCTGCAGTTCACAGCAGCTGAAGATAGAGTCCCTCAGAACATGTATCTGGCCAACTGACCCAGCATTTTCAGATTTTAATTATTAATCCATAAAGGGAGGTAACACACGATCGTGTGGCTGTTTGTGTCTTTGGTGCCAGAAATGCACCAGGAAATTTGCAGGAGCCCACTGCTGATGTCCCTGCTGCATTTACTGACTTGCCTTCCAAAGAAGAACTTTTACGTAAGATCACAGCCAGTGACCATGTGTCTTCATGCAAAAGATACACTACAACGGCTGAGCGAGCTCGGGCTCAGCTGCCAAAACTCCCCTGCAAAAAATGCCGGCTCACCTCCAACCCAGCCTGGCTTCATAACTCTCACCTGTTTAGAGCCGACGCTAAATCTGGGCTACCCCAGCCCTCAGCGGGGAGCGGGGGATGCACAGCCTTCTCCGGGGGCTGCAGCCGAGGCGG
>NW_010111696.1:5698-18612 GCF_000699245.1 Pterocles gutturalis
GGACCCTGCCCCGAGGGCCTTTCGGAGGTTTCCCACCTCTCCCCTTCCTGCTCGCAGAAGCTGTTGACTTCTCTGACGTTCTATTTCTTTTATTTTTCAAAAAATCTCTCCCGGACACCAATTTTGAAGGTGGATTTAAGTCACACGAGCTAAACCTGGCCTGAAAGCTGTTTTTCCCAGTAGACACCACCTCTCGATGAACTTCTGTGTCTTTCAAGGACTTGGAAATACTTGAAACGTTTTCTCTGCCACAGAGATACCATCTTTGGCTCAGGAAGTCCGTGAACTGCAAATTGCTTGAGGCTAAAAGACTGTTCTGGGAAAATAGCGCTGCACGCTTGCCCTGTTCTCTACCCTTTCCTAAGCAACTGCTGATGGAAACAGAGGAGGGAGGAGATGCCAGGCTCCATGGAACTTGCTTCTGCCCTAGCATAGTTGTCCTCCTGTTGCTTTGGGCTGCACTGATGGTACTGGCAGATGTGCTGATCAGGAACCACTCTGCAATGGTGTTCTGCGAACAGAGGCATTTGTTTCCAAGGCGCATCTCTTCACACAGGCTTTTTTTTAGCTGTGAATCCAGTGCTCTGGCTACTTTCTGTTGCTTCTGACAGGGAAGTTCTACCAGGTTTTGCTGCACAGAAATGTTCTCCAGCACAGTAGGGCCATGCATCCAATTTTTTCATTCTTAGCAGGGTCAGTGCTTGGTTTCATGAAGATCCTGGCTATGTGTCACGTAGCACACGTGCTCAACTGAACTTGTGCATGCCCCAGAGTTGCTCTTGGAAAGAGTTTGGTCGGGAATGGTTTGTTTTTGCATGAATGATTCAGATGTCCTGTTCCCGACTGACCTCTTTCCCGAGGACCAGTTAGTGGTGACCACAACCTCAACCCGGCCCTTCTGGACCTTCCTGCAGGGGTGTCTTATACTGATGGGAGGAATTGCATGGTCCCAGGAAAAGAAGGTTGCCAGAGGTATCCCCAAGGAGACACAGGTTGTAGTTTTTTTCCATAAGTGTGCTCACAGCTTGAATATTCAGACTGAAATTCCCCTTATGATATATCTGCTGCAGGACGTGCTTTTGATAAATAGATCTAAAGGTAAAATAAATATTGCATAGGTCTTCACTAAGTGAAATGTACCCATTTTGTGCACTGAATGATGCAGTGCTTCTGTCAAAGATATAGGATGGCTTCATGCAAATTAAAGATATTGACTCCATGGAATTGCACAAGGAGCTTTCTCCAGGTTACAGCCTTAACACAGCCTTTATGCTTGTGAGAATTCAACTTAGCCATCTTGAAACTGTCTTTAAAATAGTCTATAGAGTATAACTCTGCTCTGGGCTGGGATTTCTCTCTGTAACATTGTATGTTGTATGTGTCGTGTCTCCTACAAGGCAGCAGAGAGCAGTACGTTCTGGGACAGGGAAAGTGAAAGAGAAGCCAAGCAGGAAACAGGAGGATGGGTTGAGTGATGAGTTTACAGCCAGAACATCTGTGATGCCTTATTAAAGAAAAAAGGCTACTTCTGCTTTCATATCCATTAAACTGGGTTACATGAGTTTAAATGAAAGCAGAATCTGACCAAATTCTGCTACAAATCAGCTATATAAAAGCATTAAGTTGAATGCTTAATTGGTCTAAGTGGCATATTTCTGCTATTAGTGTTGGACTGCAAACAACCTCAGTCTCAAATTAACGAAAAAAAATTATGATAATTTCAAAAGGGTGAAAAAGGTCCTAAACTACAAGGGGGACTGCCCAAGATAATTTACTTTTACTTACGTAAGCATATGACCGCAAGGAAGGAGAGAGGTTCTCGGTTCTCTGCACTGCTGTAACAAAATCAGCCTCTCTGTCCTTTGGCAACCTTCCTCCTGTGAGTTTGGAAACAAAGTTCAGTGATGTTCAAAGGTCCTGTTTTTAAGATGCCTCATCCAGTCTGCAACATTGGGCAGGTTTTAGCAAATCCCTCATTCAGTTTGGAAATATTTTTAAAAACGTTGACCTGCAGCAAACCCTGGCAGCTCTCTAGTTCCTACCCAGGGCAACTGTTAGAGGAATCAGTAAATGCAAAGAAATCAGTTTTTCATCCAAGAGCAGTATTCAGAGAACCACATCAGGAGGTAACACACCAGAAATTGTTGTGTATCATCTAAGCACTTAGAAGAGGATGGCAGATGCCCAGCATCCAGTGTTGCCATGATCGGTGTCCAGCATGGGTTGGTCTTTTTTTGATCATTGCTGAGAGCAGGCACCCAGGCCACGACATGACTTCCCTCCGTGGGCAGAGGGGTGCAGCGACAGGTGTGCTCCTGTCCTCCCCTGTCTTCTGGATGGGGCACACAAGTGACGGTCACTGGTACTCAGAGTACTGCAAAGCTCCGTGTGCCCAGAGATACTTCTGTGCCTTCAAGGCTTGTCAGCAAAGGAGGGTTAGCCAAAGGTTGGTATGAGATAGGGTGGGTCATGGAAGTATGAATTTACGGGTAAATTGTGGTTCAGGTCAAATCACTTTTTACATAAAACAAATATGCAAACAAAAGAAAAGTTGGTATCTGGTAGTCCTATCCCCTGTGATCACCAGTGCCACCCTGGTGTCCAGTGCCTCTGGATGCTTCCCAGCATTGCCCTGGTGCATGGAGCCAGCACTGGTCCCCTGACCAATCTGTGAAACAAGGGCTTAGGCCATGCAGAGCTAAGGGCCAAGCTCCCTTCTATTCTTTTGGGCTCTGAATGTGGCTTGTGATGCTCCCTCCTTACGTTTCTCCCTTCTGCACAGCCATCCCACCTGTGAGTGCCCCATCGCAAATGCTTGCAGCTGCAGGAGGTATGTTCAGAAGAAAATAGAGATCCTTCTTGTTTGGCCCCAGGTTTCAGGGTTTCTGTAGAGTCCCTCTGACCTTTTCAACCCAGCTTCTTGCCAGAGTTTTAAAGAACAGCTCCCACAACCTTGCAGGTCTTGTAGCCACTGTGCTGTGGAAGATTTGATCTAATGACTGATTAATTGCTTAGAAGTGGGTGTTTTCTAAAAGTTACAACTGAACAAGAAACAAAACATACCATAGTGCCAGAATACATAGAATTATAGAAGAATTTAGGTTGGAAGGGCTCTCTGGAGGTCTCTAGTTCTAACTGCAACGCTAGATCAGGCTTCTCATGGCCCTATCCAGCTGAACGTTAAAAGTCTCCAAGGACTGAGATTTTGCCTCCTCTCTTGGCCCCTCTTCTGGTCTTTAACCAACAGCCTGATGGGGTTTTTTCCCCTCTTGTATCTGATCAGCTTTTTCCTTGTCATTGCTTCTTGTTTTTTTTCTGTGCAACTCTGAGAAAAGTTTAACTCAACCTTTTCTGTAATCCTCTTCATATGGTTAAAGGCAGCAATTAGATCACCCATAAAACTTTTATTTGCACTAAACCCCCCTAGTTTCTTCAGGGAATATTCATTAGTCATATGCTCCAGACACTTAAACATCTTAGCAGACCTCCACTGGACTCTCCCCAGGTTGTTCATAAGAAATTACATCCGTGCCAATTTAATGAGTTGTAAAAAACAGAGAAATTGTAATTTTTTTTCCAGCTCTTAAAGACTAGCCCATAGTTTGACTGGTATGTTTTGGTACATGCACCATGAACATCAGCTGAAGTGAGAAGCTGGACAGTAACTGCTCATCGACAGGTAAAGCACCTGAAGACTAGCTAGAAAATATGAGTAAGAAGTTGTATCTGTCCCAGAAAGACAGCATTTACTGCAGTTGTGTATGGAAGAAGAGATAAATGAGACAAATACTCCCAAACATGATCCATTGAAGTCCCTGCAGAGGGCTGTCTCTCAGGACCACATGTAGTGAGATGCTAGCTCTGAGGCAGCATGAACTGCCTCTTTCTCAAGAAATATTTGCGTAGATGGCCAAAAGTAATTTATATATGAGTGCTTTTAACTAACTGGTCTAGTGAAAAGTGAGGATCATGGCTCTCCACCTTTTCCTGTGTGTGATATCCAACGAGGAGCTGGGCTTTGGGACAGAAGCAGCTGTGGCTCTCTGCAACCCCACCCCAGGAGCAGCGGGATGGGGCAACGCAGGTCCCACATGTGCCTTGCCGAGGGATAACCCATACCACAGAGGGTCCAGGTATTCAAATCTCCCTGTTACCTTGGGCCAGCTCTTATGGCCTCATTAGACCCAGCTGTTGTCTGCAGCAGAAGAGCCTGTGGATCCACACAGCTTCTGCAGGACAGTTATTTCGGAAGTGGCCTTTAGCAGTGATGTGTTAGATGCTAGCAAGATTTCCTGAAAGCACAATTGCACGTTACCCTGACCAACAGTGCTGAAGCCAACCCATTGGCTTGTTGAGCAGTGGTTTCTGCTGGCAAAGACCACGAGTTTTGTTTTGGACACATCTGCCAATACAGTTATACAATATTTTACTGAGGGGGCCCTGGTCTGGCAGAGTTTGCTGGAGCAGCTGTGCTGTGTTTCCAAGCTTTGCATGCAAGTGGGGCCCATGGCATGTTGAAATGAGATGGTGGGTTTTGTGCTCTTGCTGTGTACTGTGCCTCTGAGCTATTTAAGATGTTGTTCATCAGCCAGAGAACCTGATCTGCAGGTGTAACGTGATGGGGGTCTGTTTAGGTGCAGGTATTTCAGCCAGCTACTAGGGATGGTCTTTTAATGTGTTATTCTGTGTTGTAACCAGATATTTCTTCTCTCAGGGTCTTCTGGGCACCAGTAGCCTTCAGGAAGGGAAGAGACTCAGTGGGGGAAAGGATCCCTTTGGCCTCTCCTTAAGGATACTGTGATCCAGGGAGAACATACTCCATTCTGCATACTGCTGAAATTTGGTGCCCATGTGTATGCCTCCACAGGAAGATAATCTGGAACAAAGTCGTGGTGTACAGACCAAGAAATCCTGGCAGGTGATGTGATACCCAACAGCTAAAGTGAGCCGGTGCCATTGTACCATCGTGTAGAGACAAACGGCCGAGCAATAACCTCTTGAAGAGCGCATAAGAGGGCAGCACAAGAACAGCTCCCGCTGCAGTTCTCCTTTCATCAGCAGTCAGCCTGAAAACAATGAGGAAAAGGCAGCAGCATCCACAAGGCAGCCTGCCAGGAGTCTTTGCCTCTCTGTGTGCTGCAGACCACTGCATGGGGACATGCAGTCACCTCCCGTCCTGCCTCCTCCCTACTCTGCGTCTGCAGGACTTTCAGAGCTCGTCGGAAATCTCTGGTGCACTGTCTATATAAATGTTTCTCTCAATCTCCCAACCTATCCTTTCTGATATATTTCTCATATCTTTTAGTCTAGATAAAAGATAAAGTCCCCACTTTCCAGTCCAAGCTTCCACTAGCTATTGCTCTGCCCTAAAGCCCCATCTCTTAGAATATGATACAACCAGCTGGCTTTGGCTGCCTGGCAGGGTTCAAGCAATAACCCTCCTTGAATTTATATCCATCCTGCAGTTGAGCTACTCCACCCATGCATCTCAAGTTCCCAAGTGTCTGGGGAGAAGGTCAATGTAATTTAGATGGCTTTTTGCCTGCAGCCTGAGTGTCGGGCACCAGTAGCGAGCGTGGCTGGTGATGGGCAGCCTGGGTGCCAGGCAGTCTCGGGAAGAGCCCACAGTCCCTGGGTGCAATGTGGCCTTTGTGAATCTGCTGGGTTAATTACACACAGGGCCTTTTGCCCAGATGACTCATTCAGAAGTGCTACAAGATTTTTTCTTTTGCCTTGAGAAGAGTGGAAGAAAAGGCTTAATTCCACACTCAATTTGTTATAAAATTCCTCAGAAAAGATGGGCAATTTTGCGTGCATTCCTTTCTAATCCAAAACATTTTCCAGAAGGCACTTTCATAATGCAGTCTTACTCATCAACTCCAGCAGGGTCGCATCACCAAGGAATTGTGGCTTAAACTAATTAAACATGTGAAGCTACGCTTGACGGGTCTAGAGCTTAAAAGAGTGTTCCTCACTAAAGTGGCAAAATGTTGTTTACTGGACCACTGAAAAGCACTTAAGAGTTATTCCCATGACTGCTGGAAATATTTAAAGGGTCAGTGTTACAAAGGGTAAGCTAATTAATGGTGTATTAGCTGAAATGGGTGGGACAGGGTTTGAAAAGTTAATGTATGCCTGTTCAGAGCTAAAGGAAATCAGAAGAACTGAAAGAAATTTGGAGACAAGTGTCAACTTGATGATGTCCCACACCCATCTGTGAAAGTATCTCCCACCCCTTGAATCCCCAATGACTAATGAGTGGTAGGATAATGGAGTTAAAACTATTGTTAAGAGTTTTAACGAAAAAAGGCAGAGAGAAATTGCTTAGAGTGTCATTAAGAAAATTGGGATGAAAATAAGTGATGGAAAATTTAGCCCAAAGTTCAAGAAACTCTGAGCCACTGACATAAATCCATGTCCAGTCTGATTAACAGTGATGGGAAGCAGAAAGAGATGCCTGATTGTTGGCATCCTACAGACTACTGCCTGTGGTTTATAAAGTGCTGTGGATGACTGAGGGTAGAAAATACTGTAAGCAGTGTACTTTGGGGATTAATAGTCCTTAATAACCTTGGAGCTGTTCCAAATGCAGGTTTGACCTCAATGTTATCAGTAATATTTGGCCAATACTACAGCCTGCAAAGGATGACTGCTTGTCTGTGTTCTGTTTAACTGAACATGTACATGACATCGGAAACAAGATCAGTAGATGGGTTTTTTTTGTTAGCATTTTGCATGCTGAGAATTGAGAGGGTCCATGCCACTCACAGAGACAGTCCTGGATGCATGCTGGTGGATATTTACAGCTGTTCTTGTATTTGAGGTTTTAGATTCCTCTCTTTTAAACTGCTCAAATACATATGGTGCCACGTTAATAATAATAAAGAATAAACATCGTTTTTTTAAAGAGCAGCGTAGACTTGTCATCTTGAATCTAAGTTTTTTTGCCGGTTCAAATAGTGTAAAATTGCTCTGTTGACATGACTCATGATGCTTAGCTTTTATGCAGCATATAATCTCATGTGCTCTAATGTTAATTAAATTCCAAAGAAGCAGTTTTCCGATCTCTCCACAGGGAGCTTGTTTGCCTTAAAATGAAACTACTGGGCTGAGATAGTCTCCACTATACTAGCATTACGTTCACTACATTAACTCAGTAAAGACTTTGGCATAAGACATGGAGCTGAACCTCAGTAATCCCCTTTGCTTATCTGGAAACTCAAGGCTCCTGTGCTGTGTCTCATTTGTGACAGGGTCTTACACTGGTGACTCATTGCGATATTAACCTTTCCGTTTGTTATAACACCCCGAAGCGTCATCGCAGCATTCAAAGTAGAGTCACACAAATAAATGAGCAACATCCACATTGCTGTGAGGTGACGGTGGCCGCGCTTTGTTTGCAAAGCCTTCCCCAGGCTGATTAAGAATCGCTGCACTGCATCTGCCAGCATTTGATTTTACTTCTCTGTGGCCCTTTAGAAAAGGGCTGGAGAAGTGTTGCCTGTCCAGAAGCAGCTTCCCCTCCCAGTCCCAAACGTATTCTCGCTTAGCACATGGTTCGGATAGCAGAAAGAGCAGGAGGGAGAAGTGCCTGTCACGGAGCTCTGCTGTGCTGGAAACCTGAACTTTGCAGCAGCCAAACCCTCCATGCAGGCTTCCGTCCCTGGTTCTTGTGGGCAATTGGACATGAAGCCCTGGGAGAGAGAAGACGTTGAGGTTATAAGTTCCCTAAGGAGAAAGGGTAGTATTTCCCCCATTTTGGGTGCATTTGAGGGAGCAGCTGTGCTCATAGACTATTGCTGGTTGCTTGGGTTTGTGGAAGGTGTGAAAGAAGAAGAGCAAGTGAAGCATTTCTGCCCAGGCAATGATTTGACAGTGGGCAAGAGGGGATGAAGAAGTGGCTGGTTATCTTGCTAGTGAACAATGGCTTGTCCTGTTAAGTCACCAGGCAAAAAAGCCCCCCATCAAAGGTGTTTTCCGGCTATGTGACTCCATCTGCGCTAAAAAAAGAGAGGAGGCAGAGAGACTAATACCCTAGCCTTGGCTGCTCCTGGGGCACATGAAGAGTGTTTGCCTCTTGTAAAAGAAATGATGGGACCACTTGCTTGGCTTTGGTGTGAACAAAGAATAAAAAAGGAAATGCTCCTATTCAGGGTGAGAGTTCTGGACATCTTTGAATCCACTTAGCATTATATGCAGTGTCAAGATGCCAGTCCTGAGTGCTCTCAAATATTCCAAGAGGTTACAAGCTCAAGCACTTGACTCAAGCTAAAACTGAGACATTTAAAGATGGGTACAAAGGAAGATAAACCTTCCCCTGGGGTAACCCATAGACCCTACGCACCCAATTAGTACATATCTCTCTCCATCCCAGCAGTGTGAGGTGCAAAGGGACAGTGGGAAGGACAAGAGGTATCAGGGGAACTCGTGCTCCAGGGGAATATGATTGGGGATGGGAGGAGAAAAATAATTGCAGAGTGCCTGAAAAGCTCATATTGCTCATCCAGCAGGATACATACACTGCCCAAACGTCTTGTGTCTGTGTTGGGGGTGGGCTTGGACCAGCACCACTTCTGGGCCGTGCTGTGGGCTGAAATACCACAAGAATGGGTCTTGAGCCCAAGGGATGGGAGGGACAGGGGTAAGCATGGTGGGTGGCAGGTGGAGAGAGTCCTACAAAAGTGCTCATGGACACTACTGCTGAAACCTCACTGACACCGCCCCAAGCCTTCCTCACCCAGTGGGATGTCCTTATGTCTGGGCATCAAATATAATGCTTACACAGCCTTGAGACTACTTTCTTAATACAACTACTTGGTCTTGGTTGTTTTGGAGTGGGTTTTTTTATTTTTTTTGCTTGGGGTTAATATTTTTATACAGAAACATGTGTTTTTTGGGGGAGCTTAGGTATATGAGTACCTTCCAGAAATACTTTCCAGGGTGCATATGCTAGGGCAATAGATCAAATCCTCTGCAATCATTGTTAACATCCAATCTTGAACTGAACGTTTTTAATACTCGCTGTCATGAAGTACTGCTGGGCTGGGGTCTTAGTCCTGTATGAAACAATATTCCCATCAGAATCAATGCTGGGTGCAAATAGAAGCAAACAGTTTAGTTCGTTGCCATTTTGTTATAAGGCACTTGCTGTCTTTCAAGTCCCTTTGGTTTTACTCAAAAAAGAAGGCATTACGCTGTTGAACGTTTCTCAATACAGTATGCTGAATCCAACGGTGTTTCACAGAAGGGAGGTAAATACAGCAGGTCTTTGACAACACAATACATGTCTCGATGCAGGAAGACTTTTATTGATTATTGAAAAACTTCTCACTGACTAATGACCTTCTCGGTTTAACCTTTGCAATCCAGGAACATCAGATGAAGCAGGAATTCTAACACACATATATTGGTACTGGAATAATTAAACCTCACTACTGTGGTCGCAAACTTTCCTTTCAAGCAGCACCTTCAGAGCACTCACATTTGCCCTAATCAAAGAAATGGAAGTTGGCAAGTGTGCAGTTTTGCTGTCCATTAACTTGAATAGGAAGTGCGTATTGCAAACATCTCTCTCAATACAAGTAACAGTAACTCAATTTGGAATAACTTGTGGTTAGTGGGATTTGCTTTTAAGCAACTGAGTTCAAATATGTAATACAGCAATAGTGGGAAATGGTTTAGATTAAGCAAATAATGTAAAAATCATTTCTGGGTATATTTTTATTAAATTTTCTCATTGTCACAAGCTCAGAGGCTGACGTTACAAATGGCTGAGAAGCTCCTGGGAATTGCTAAATACTTTGCAGTCCTAGCATGTGTAGGAGGAGGCTGAGAAGATTTTAAAGCACTTTGGAGGAAAGAGGTTTATATCTGAGATGAAGATGAAAAAAATCTGCAGGACGAACTGTGTCAGAAGTGCCATACTGGGCAGTGAAAACCTTTTTTAGAAGAACATAAATGTGAGTACACTGCCTCAGACGTAGGGCACATGTGGCCCAATACTCTGTTTCACTTTTTTAGCTGCCAAATGTTTTCAGTTCAGGGGGTTACTGAACCCTGTGTGGTTTGTAGTCAGTCTTAATGACAGTGCTTCTAAACATTTTTCCATCATCTTCTTTAACATATGCAAACCCAATATTCTTGGGCAAATTATTTTCCATCTACATGAGAAACGATCCTGTTTTATTTGTTTTGAAGCAGGTTTCTACTTGCTTCATTTGATGGTCCCAAAGTCAGTTGATCCCTCACCTGGTCTCTCCAGACCACCCATGAGTTTGAAGACTGCTGTTATCTACTCCCTCAGTTGTTTTTTTTCTCCCTGACCAGAGACACTACTGGGTCATTCCTCATATGAAAGCTGTCCACAGCTTCAGTCATCCTTGTTACTGTTTGAAATCTTCCCAATTTTAATATGTGCTGTCTGAGAGGACTGCACTGACTACTCCAGGTACATGTAAACCATGCATTTGTACAGTAGTATTTAGCTGTCCAATGTTTTAGTCTCTATTTTTAACTCATAATTTCCAACCTATGCTTTGCCTTTTCACCACAATCTGTTGTTGGGCTGATGTGTTTGCGGTACCGTTGCGTTGTACCTTGCTGCTGAGTGGTGACGGTCAGCCCAGAGCCCACCACTTAGTATGTGAAGTTAGGACTGCTTATTCCATTTTACATGTATCTACATTGCTTTTATCTGCCATTTTATTGCTGGGTGTCCTCAGGTCCTCCTACAATTCCAATCTGTCCTCAGTTTTACAGCTCATAACAGCTCCAAACCATCACCAAACATTGCCATCTCCCTGTTTACCCTCTTTCCAGGACATTTATAAACGTGTGGAACAGCTGAGCTGCAGCACAGACCCACACACAACTCCACCAGCGATTTCCCTCTGCCTTTTACCCTTTCCCTCTGTTCCTCTCTAGTAACTATTAATTTCTTCCTGTGAAGACTTTCACTCTTATGCCATAGCTGTTTAATCCCCTTAAAAAAATTTGGAGATGGACTTTGTTACAACTTCTGAAGAAATCCAGGTAAAGTCTATCATTTATAGAACACTTGTACCCACTCTCCACAAAACTCTTCAAGAGAACTCTTCCAGCATGGAGCACCCCACTGCCTACAGCCTTTGCTTTTCCAGTTGCTGCTTTGGCTTCTCTGTCTCCCGTGCTTCTCTGGTAAGAACAACAAACCTCAGTGCATTATCTCTAAGTACAACCTCTCAGGAAGTTCTGTTGCTTTTGATTAATTACGGACATTAGCAGTTTTGAACCCTGTGTTTCAGGTCAATGGGGGAAAAAAGAAGAGATTGACTGCAATAAGAGGATTTATAAATCTGTTGTCAAAAAGCAAGACTGAGTCTACGAGGCAGATAACCAGAAAAGTACCAAGCACACAGTCTTATTTTTGTCTTATCCCTGAAAGCCTCTTTTCCTATAGTGGAGGCTTCCATATTGATGAGCATGTAATATCTTGTGATCCAATTTGCTGAGAGTTTGACCTAGAAGAAATCACTGTAACCATGTAGGATTTCTTTGCAGAATGGACATGTGATTTGTATACAGTTCAGTAGGTCTTGGCTGCACAAGACTGTTTCAATTTTTAATGAAAGACTCCTAGAGATGAAACATTTAACATTTCTTTCCGTGAAGTCCAACTCCCCTTACTACCACTACTAACATTGCAAAGGGCAGCAATACTGCTTATCGCTCAAAGTGTTTTAGAGTGATGGATGAAAATAAAGGTTTTATTTTTAAAGTTGGATACAGTTTGCAAAGATCGCTAACCTTGAGCTGAATCATGCAGCTCTCACTTACTAAGGTCAGTGGGAGTTTAAATTAATAGGAAGATTTTAATCAAGTGAGAGCTGGGCAAAACCTTATTGACTCTTTTTCGAGAAAAGCCCTTTAAATTCAAAAGAACCCCCTACAAAGATTACATGATATATATAGATTCTTTAAGCCATCTGAAAGAGAAATTAGTTGTTCTACAGTCTGTCCAGAGGCAACAATTAGTGTCAACCCCTTCTTTTGATTAATTTTAAGTTTCCCTCATAATTTCTGTGAGAAATCTTTCATGAAACCCATCCCTTACAGTGCTCATTTTCCCTCCTGTGAGTTGGAAATGTTTCTACTGTATCAATGGGAAACTGTAGTTCAGAAAAAGAAACTTTAAACATGAGTTGGCTCCAATGGAAACCCACAGAAGCTGGTAATCTGTGTGCATTACAGCGCTGGCTGATCAATAGTGATTTTCAGGGATAGAGTGGTGTATCGTCAATTGAGAAATATTTCAAGGCTTGATTAGTTGTGCTCCTTTTCCATTGGGACTGTAGTGCAATCTTCACTTATAAGGACATGTGATCTGAAAGCCTGAGGCAGAACAATCCTTGTTTTCACAGGAGAAGCTTTTCTAGGATGCAAAAGCTTTTACGTTCTCATCCTTGCTTCTAAAAGCTGCGTCTTCTCCATAGAATTAAAAAAATATAGCTTAGGATGGCATCACCATCACAGCCTCTGCAAGGTAAAACGGCATGTAAAAAAATATTTTGGGCAGTATTTCCTCATGCCTGCTTCATTCTGTCTCTTGTGATCTATGCTTTTCTTGGGGCTCTCATGTTTTCCCACATTGAAGGTAACCGGAAGGTCAATTTAAGTGAAGAATATAGAAAATTTCTGCAGAATCTGTGGTACATCTCCAGAAATTTATCAGGTATGTACTGGAATTTCAAAATGACTTAATTGTGCGGGGGAGTTCCTCATTCTCTTGCTTTTTGAATGAGCTTTTTGGCTTTTGAAGACATTCTTCAAAATACTAACAGTTGAACCTGCAAACACTCTGCTTAGCTAATGACTGTTGTCCTTTGCTTGTCTTCCTTAGCTGTGATTTTGGCTGCAAGCTTCCCTGGTCCCTGCAT
>NW_010111696.1:18643-22688 GCF_000699245.1 Pterocles gutturalis
TGAAAAGACTTTTCCTGAGGTGCCTGTGTTCTCCCTTTTGCTCAAGTTACCTCAGGTCCTTACAGAGCAGCTGAGATTCCCACGGTATTTCCCTTTGATTGCTGGTGACTGAATCCTCTGTCTCAGAAAGTCTCTCCCAGCTCCCCTTGCCCAGCTCTGAGCCTCTCCACCAGCCTTCTGGCCATGGGATGCTCGGATGGAGGCAGGTGCTGTGCCCTGGACCTGGTGGCACTGGTGGGGGGGTAGGGGGTAGGAAAAGGGTTAGAAATTCTCCTGGCTCTGTGTCTGGGCTCATACATGGGCTTGGACTTTCTTTCAGGAAGCTGTGCTGACACGATGATGTGTCTGGGTCAAGCATCCCTGTAGATAATGTCCTTTCAAGAAGGGATCAGCCATGGGGAGGAGGAAAGAGGGGTCCAGGTTCTGGGATTCAAAGTGGGGTGTTGGGCAGTGCCACTGAGTTGTTCATATTGGGCACCTACTGATGACCCCACATTTCTAGTCTCTGGGTCAAATGAAGACTAATCTCCTGAGGAATCTTACTGCTCTGTTGCTTTATGCTTATTTTTGGGTCATATTTTGACTTTGTTGGAGCATAGCTTTTTTATTTGTTCCTTGTTTCTTTATTCAGCAAAGCCTTTGGACCCACCTGATTTTGGCAGGGGGTGGAAGGGGAGGGTGAGATGAGTATTTCTACCTTCTAAAATAGTATGAGCAAATGCCCAGCTGGAGTAAACTTCACTGGAATAACAGTGTAGCTGCTCCCTGAGTGGTGGTCTGCAAACACTCAGTATGTCTCCTGTCGTTACTGTAACAGATAACATGACAGAAAATGAGGAGATATTTAAGGAAAAAATCCATGCCCTGCTCAACGCAGCTGAACGAGACTGGTTTGTCAATCCAAAAGATATATGGACTTTCTTTGGGTCTCTCTTTTTCTGCTGCACAGTATTCACAACCGTGGGTAAGTTCGGAGGTAAAAACTCCTGCAGAATCCATTTCTATTGCTGCTTTCTCCAATGCATTTCTTCCAGGGAATTAAAATGAACAAACAAACAAGCAAAGAAACAAACAAACAAAACTGCGAATCCCCTTGAATTTTTCTCCTGAGTATTAAAGATGAGTCTGCGAGGGGTTCTGCAAACACAAATTGCAGAGATGTGTCTGAGTCAAAGAGGAAAGTCAGAATTTAATACCTAGTGATGGTACACACTCATTAGCCTTATCAGTACGTGCATACTATAACATGTACTCATATGTGAATGATATGTGCACAAAACTATTATATTAAAGTAAAAAGATAGCTCCATTTTCCAGTCAAACTTAATCATTTCCACTTTGGTGTTACGTTGGGTAATGTTTTCTTCACCAGCAGAGGTAATTCATTATGTATATATTGTTTCTTAATTGATTTCCTGTTATTTATGTCTAACCCAGCTTTATAAATCTATGGCTCTATAATTAACCATGCTGCTGTTGTTCACACTTCTCTGGGTTAGCAGCACATGACAATGTTTCAGTCACACCTCTGAAATCTTTCATTCTGACTTCATATTTCAAAGGAGGACCTAGATCAAATAGAAACATCTGCTCTGGTCTTGGCTTCCTCTGCATTGCTGAATACAACTCCTTGTGCTCATTCCCAAAGCTGCTTTTAACCCTTTGATAATCTTACTCCAATACTGGCAAGTACAGACACTGGCCATCTAAATTTGTCAGAACGAAAGCTGGATTGGAAACAGTCCCTCAGCATCGTATTAAACTGCAAAGCCATTTCTCCACCTTGTTAGGACATATTCAAGCCCCCAGCAGGAGTATGCATGAGAAACCAAACCTTAAGAAAGAGCTTATCCTACACAAGGAACAGTGTGAGAGTTAATATACTCACTTGGAGCAGGCAGGAGACCCTTGCATGTTGTCTAAATCACAGCAGAGTCTTGAACCTCACACTCTGGTGTCTTGGTGACTGTTCAAATTCAGCTTCTTGCAGCCCCTGAGTCTGAAGAAAGTCATCTGGGTCATCAGAGACACATACTGGAGATTCAGACTTGAATCCTCACCCCAGTGAATGTTTCCAAGTACAAACACGACAGCTAGGAAAGTTTGAAAGAGGACATTTTATCAGAAAGCTTTGACTTCAGCAAACTGGTGACAAACCATATTGTTGAAAACTTCTTGCCAGGGTGTACTTACCCATCTCCATTAACATGGGATGTTACAAACGTCCCCATACACACTGACCCAACGTATGTATTTCTAAACTGCCATTATTTTTGGCCTTCATAGAGCTGAGCATTAATACATCTTCCTCAGGTTTTGAGCTGAGTTTTGGGATCAGTAGGAAGGCTGGAGTATTTGTTACTAACAGGTGGCTATTGCCATGGTGGTGGGTTTGTTATCTGCAGTGCTAGGAACTGATAAATCACTTCAGGTTAGAGTCAACGTAGCTACCTATAACTATCTAGGAGAAGTGAGGCTAGATTTCTGAATAGCTAAATTTAAGCTAGATAAGTTTTAATCCTTGAAACTGCACTAGGTATTTTTAATGCAAGGAAATTGAGGGGGGAAAAAAGAAAATAAAATACCTCTGTACAATAACTACAATAATTATTCTTCCCCAGTTGCTTCAGCAATAAGGATTAGCATTCTCAGTTAGCCAGTGGGGAACAGAGTGTCAGAGAATAAACAGTTTTTCATTGCCTCACAGCAAAGGAGGGACCAAGGTGGGATTCAGACCTATGGGAGCCATTAGTGAAAATAAACACAAATGGACAAAGAAAATGAAGGAAACCATGCCTCAGTATGTGAGCTAATAACCTTACAGACTAAGTAGCTGGCCTGGAAGATCACCTAGAAAAGAACAATGTTTTTGAAGGGAGAGAAGAAATGCCTTATATCTTTTTGGAGGACGAGAAGAAAAATGGTTGTTAAAATTTAATATAATTAATAAAATGCTGATATTTTCTCCCACTGTAAAAGAAAAGCACTAAATTGCAATTTAAATTTCATAACTAATATGTAAGAAAAAGGAAATACAAATACCCAAAATTAATTTAGGGAAAGGGCATATCTTTTGCTACCATTTTATGTATCATAAAGGTAGCGTGTCTGGTAGTACTTCCCCATTTGTCGTATTTGATATTTGTAACCTTTAGTGCTCTAGAATAAACATGCATGTGATAAATGTATGCTTCCTCATTTAATCCTGATAACAGTCTCCAGCAGGACAGGTTGTACACCAGTCTTGGGCTGGCCCAAACCTTTTGTTTCCCCTCCCTAAACAGCCTCTCATTGTGAGGCAATTAAGTCAAACAGTCGATGAGGTAGGAAGAGTTAATTCAACAGAACTGTCAGTCTCCAAACCTCCAAGTGCTTGAAAATGTAGGATGTCTGCATTAGTGACCAGTATTTGAGATTCAGAAATTTTATTATCTTCAAAGCAAAGCCAAAAAGAACAGTATGCTTTGGACTAAAAATTTACTTTTAATATTGACAGCAATAAAAACTCAGAGGGCATGAATACCTAAAAAATCTCTCTCCCTTTCCCTTCTCTTCCTCTTTTTGTTTTCGTTCAAGGTTATGGTAATACCTATCCTGTGACACGGATTGGAAAATATCTCTGTATGTTGTATGCTCTGTTTGGCATCCCTCTGATGTTCTTGGTCCTGACAGACATGGGAGACATCCTTGCGACTGTCTTATCCAAGTCTTACAGCGAATTCAGAAAAATACAGTCAAAAATTCTAGCCTCTAAACTCTGTTCTGGATCCACATGTAACAAAGGGGATGAACTGAAATCCAGAGCACAGTCTAACATAGTCATCAATGAGCCCTTGACTATTATGGAAGTGCTGAAAAGTCAGACAGGTGGTAAAAGGAAGCCAGTCAAATATCGCAATGCTGAAATTTTTGAGATGCTAATTGCCAGAGAAAAGGAAGAAAGAAAACCAACAAGAAATAAAAGCATTGAGAGATGGAGTTCATGTCCTGAACTAGCCAGAGGGAAGACAATGTCCAGAGTAATCGAGAATTTTGACAAAATAGG
>NW_010111696.1:22703-27538 GCF_000699245.1 Pterocles gutturalis
CCATTGTATTAATGGTGCTAGTTATCTTTGTGTACATCTCCTGTGCAGCTGCTATTCTTCCAAACTGGGAAACCAGGTTGGATTTTCAGGAGGCCTTTTACTTCTGCTTTATCACCTTGACGACTATTGGATTTGGAGATACACAACTGGAACATCCCAAGTTTTTCTTGTTTTTTTCTCTCTATATTATCATTGGCATGGAAATTGTCTTCATTGCTTTTAAGCTGGGCCAGGACCGCTTAATTGGTTTGTATAAAAAAGTGATTTCCTTTTGTGGGGAGAAAAAAATGCCATCAAAGAAGGTCTATCCAAAATAAGAGCAGTAATTTCTCCTACATTTGTAAGCATTGGCCACTGCAATGAGATGAAACTGTTCCTGTGCATTTCTGCCTTGGGCTGGCAGGAGCCATATTTCATTCTGATTTCTTATGAGAAGCTACTGTAAAATGGTTGAATACCTTGGGAGACAACTGGTGAAGGCATCTCCAGGAAGAACTTTCCAACAGGGACCTATCTCCTAAATAATAATAAAAGATGATGCACAATGAGAAAGCAGAAGGCTCTCCCTGCCAGTGCTCCCCAGCAGCTCTTGCAAAGCTCTGACTTTCAGCATCCTTTCCATCCTCTATCCCACAGCAAGCCAATTTAGGATTCTTCTCTTCGTCACTTGCCCAAGCCAGGCCCAGATCACTGTCTCATCCTGCCAGCTTGTCTACAGCCAAGGACAGCTTGGTTGTGGCAGTCGGTACTGAACGGTGACAGCAGGCTGCTGCAATGTGATTCATCGTTAGAGAGAGTTGGGGAGAAGAAGTATGAACCCAGCTGCTCTTCCATCATGACTTCATGTATTGTGAACACTGAGTCTTTGTGCAAGCCAAAGGAATTTTAAAATGAAAGGACATAAAATTTTCACCTCTTTCTCTGTCCCCTGTCCAGAAATTGGTCAAAAAGTTATTAATCTGTGTAGGGCTGAAACCACTCCCTTTCCATCATGATTTATCCTATCTGTACTCAGCCCAGAGTCGATATATGTCTCATGGTGCCCAGCTATGGAAGTGCTTAGGACAAGTTCCGCTCTTGAGATGGCCACCTGGGGGAAGGCACACAGCAAACCTGAAAGTGGCTACAGCCATGGAACGAAGCTCTATCTCTTTGCTGTTAAAGAAGTGTGATGGTCTCAGCATACCAGTCCCAGAAGTCCTCACTCCTAATCCAGGTTTTACTCTGCACAGACTGCTCAACATCTGGGAGTCCCTTGACCCTCTCATAGAAAGAAAAGCCTACCTATTTCACTGGGATGTGGTGAGGATCCTGTAGTTATATCTTTGTGGAGCACATTAATACCAGAATAATACTTTTTTCTTCAAGATTTTGCTTATATTGTTCATAATCTGAATTGAGCTATCAATGATGGATAATTTTTTCTGTCAACCCCCCTCCCATAAAAGAAACCATTGACGTTAATTAACTGCCTCTTAACTTTTAAATTACACGCATGTCCACTGAATGTGAACATCTCTAGATATTAAAGCATGCTTGATTATGACAGAACACACATTATTTCCCATAGTATATTTGCCATTTGAAGCTGAGATTTTTGGAATATTTACATGACATCTCTGTTACACTCCATGTACCTCGTGATGTGTATTCAGTCCTTATTAATAATTAGTTGTGATTAAGCACTGACAATATGCAAAATATATAATGAATGATCATATGTAAAAAAGTATAAGAACAACAATAAAGAATACAGGAGCTGGAAGGAACTCTGGTTAACTTTTTCATGCTTGCCGTGACTTTGGCTTCACTTACAAAAATTCCCTTCATTCAGACTACTTTCATATTACTTTATTTTATGTCTCTGGATTAAAATCAGTGTAGGGCTTTGGACCTATGCCAAAGTTCTCAGAAATCAATGAAAAGCCTTGGATGATTTAATGGGCTTTGGATCAGACAACAGTGTTTCCTGCTCCTGAGGTTTTTTCCTTGTGATACTCCTAACCCCGCCAGCATTAGTAAGAACTGGTCTTCATATCATTTGACTGGTTTCTCTTGTATCAGTGAGATCAGTAAGAACTGGTCTTCATATCGTTTGACTGGTTTCTCTTGTATCAGTGAGATCTCATTTATGCAGAAGGATTAATCCTGAATTCATCCCCTATAGATTTCTCATTGATGTGGTACCTTGATACCTTCACATTTACTTTACAGACTTAGCCGGGGAATTTTGGCTGGACTTGCAGTAAGGACTCTGCACCAAATCATTCTAGTTATGGCCAAGGGATGGCAGTAAACAGCTTTCCTTCATACAGAACTCATCAGTTACGGGGAATGAAAATTTACTTCATAGAAGGAGAGAGAACAAATCACATCACCGTGACCCTCTATAAAACGACAGCGCACCAGCCTCTTGAATACAACGCACAGCTCTGGTCCTTCACCTCCCAAAGGATATGTAAAAATGGAAAAAATTTATAGGCCAGGGAAAAGGATGAACAAGGATAGTGAACAACTTCCATGAGAGACATTTAGAGTAGCTCTCTAGTCTGGAAACAGGTGAGAGACTAAAGGAGAGATGTGTAGATTAGGAGGGCACAGGGGAAGGCAATAGGAAATGAAGGAATGATTGTTAAATGTCTTTCATTATGAGAGCTAGGACTGCCAAAGGAAACTAGCATGTGGCAGGTTTCAGAAAAGAAACAAAAACAAGAGAAAATGGTACTTCACACAACATGTAATTAACCTGTAAATACTTCTTGGCATGGGAGGATGTGGCGATTAAAAATTCAGGTTAGATCAATGGGAGATGGAACCAAATAATGAAAGAAAAACTTGAAAAACAATTAAATAAACAAAGATAGCACTTCTGGCTCAATAACCACCGCATCCCAAATTGGCAGATGAGAAGGAAGCTTCTCTACAGACTTTCCTGTCCTGGTGTCCTTCCTTTATAACCCGATATCTCTCTGAAGCAGAATCCTGGTCTGCAAAGTCTTGTTCTGACCTGATTTCAGTGCCTGTAATGCATTGAAACAGGTTGTTATATAGCTAACAAAATATCCACTAAATCTGATTTCTGAAGAGGTATTTATTTTCATGTTGGCATCCAAGGTAGTTAAACCAGCACACTCTGATTCTGCAAAACATATCACAAAAAGATGTGATTTAAACAACACAACCAGCCTGCAGCAAATGTAACACAGTCATTTCTGTTTGTGGACCTAAAGGAGGGTGGAGAGCTGGCCACACACCCAAGAGCCAGGGGTATAAAATGTTATTTATGTTTTCTCAAGTGCACTGAAACACTGCACACCCAGGAATATCAGGCCCTGATTTTCTTACTCTCAAAGCTGGAAGACAATTTCCCAGCTGACAGAGAAGTGCGCAGCAGCCTTGCGCTGACAGCGATAGCAGCGGCTCAGTCTGTATGGCAGGATCTGAACGTAGCTCCAGAAATACAGCAACAAAGTTAACGAAAATGAAATGAAGTAGTGAGTAGTGCTCATTTAGCCTCAGGAATAAATATCTATGAGTTGACTGCTCTTATCATGGTCTAAATCATAGAAAATTTCACAGCTTCTGCCCTCAGGAATTTTTATTCAACAAAAATTGACACAGAAATCAGTTTTGTTTGCATCAAAGCAGTACAAAACACTGCTTTTCATAACTTTTTCCATCACGTGCTGCATGCAACGGTGGATTAGCCATGAAGGGCTTCATGGAAGAACTTTTCTATCAGGAAAGACGTGACTGATGGGGAAAGAAAAGATGTGTAACCCACAAAGGATATGAGTTATTACAAGCCCAGCTGGAGAGCTTTATAGATCAAATGCACTTGGCGCTGAAGGATGCTGGATCAATCACTCCTGATTGGGCCAAGATGGCAGCTGTCACGAGCACTTAGGAGCAGAGAAGAGGGTATTCCTGGTGTGGGAATTGCAGAGGGAGGGATGGAGGAATGAATGGAATTGGTGGAAAGTAGTCTTTGGGGAGAAGGGTTGAGGGGGAAGAAAATGACAGCAAACAGTAGAGGAAGGAGCCATTTTCTGTACAGACATAAATATGATGAAGAGATGCTTAAGAAGTACTGAAAATATGGCTGGGGGGTCTGGGCTTGGCCAGATGCAGCAGCTCATGGTCAGATCAGCACGGTGGTTCATGGTGGTTGGGCTCCAGCACAGGTCTCTCCATCAGCAGCCATGGGGAGGGTAGAAGGGTCTGTGCAACGGGGCCTCTTGAGAGATAAAACAGCGGCAGAGGGAAATTACAGGGACTGGACTGAAAAGCCATTAATGAAACCATCAGAAATATTCCTTATATTCTCTGCTTTGACATTTATAGAATAGCAACCCATTCAGAAGCATCCTTTACATGAGCAGTATGTCTGAGGACTCAGGAAATTCTTAATGGGATGTAGGACTTGTCATCTGTGTGCCAGTAGTTCAGATGTGGTCCAGATTTTACTGAGCTCAATGTTAATAACATCTGATAGCACTTTGATGGCCTTTATGCTTTTTCTACTCGTTCCAGGTGGAGACGCACCCACATCACAAAAACACTCTCACATAATGAATGCTAATAGCACGCGTGGTGGTGGGCTCAGCAGAGGCAAAGGCTGAGACTCCAGTTGAGAGGAGTCCCTGCAGTCCTCTTTGCTTCCAGGTTCCCAGCATACCTTGTGATCCTCATTTCCAGACCACAGTGTGCATCAAATGTAGCATGTGTGGCTCTTGCATGCAATATGAGTGTTTTGTGAACCCAGAATGATGGGTCTTATTGTCTTCCCTGGCTTTCAAAAACTGAGTACTTTTTTTAAAAAATTAATTTTAATT
>NW_010111697.1:0-229 GCF_000699245.1 Pterocles gutturalis
CGGACCGGCGTTGGCACCGTTGCCAGCCGGGGCTGCTGAGGTTTTCCCGCTTTTCCCCGGTTAACGGGGAAGAATTTCCTGCCGAGGGACCCTTCGGGAAACGCTCCCCTTTATCAGATACGCGGGCGAGACTCTGCCTGGCGTATGACCGGGGGATGGCATTGCATTATCCGGTGGTTTGTTTTGTTGTTGTATTTTTTTTTTTTTCACCAAAAAGCATGAAAGCGGC
>NW_010111698.1:0-1264 GCF_000699245.1 Pterocles gutturalis
CCCCGCGAGGCAGAACGCAGTGGGGAAGGACTCGCCGCGGGCCAGCCCAGTTGCAGAGCTGGATGGCTGCAAACCTCGGAGGAAATTTATTTTTTTAATTTTTGGGGGGGTGGAGGATTTTTTTGGGGGGATTTGCTTTTCCTTTGTGGCTCGCTTTTTGGGAGGAGAAGCTGCAGCGGGCACCACACGGCAGTGGTTTGTAGCACGCAGATGCATCCAGCGCCCCAAAAGAAGGGCAGGGACAGCCCCCAGGAGCAGGATTTGGCCCTTTGGGGAGCAGAGTCCAGCCTTAAGACCTCGGGGTTGGGGCTGGGGGCTCTCAGGAGATGCAGGGACAACAGATGCAGAGCCAGGATTGATCATCTTCACGTTCCTGCCCGCATTTCCCACCCCAATTCCCACCTTTCCTTGGGATGGCCATGGAGCGTGTGGCCTTCCTCCTCCTCGTCTCCCTCCTCTTCCTCTGCCGAGCCCAAGGTAAGCAGGAGGTGCACCGAGTTGTGTCCAGCCTGGGGCTGATGAGTTTCTTGGGAAACTTTTTACGAACACATCCAGGGGCAGCGCTTGGCCGTGGGTTGGGTTTTGGGTTGGTTTTTTTTTTTTTTCTCATGTGAACGAGCAAGCGAACGGCTCATTGCGGGGTCAGAGCCGTCTGGCGGGTGAGAAAAATCACCCCCACAAACGGAAGCTGAAAGCAAAAAGGCGTTTTTTGAGGGTCAGGAGACTTCGGTGCTCTGGGTATGGCTTCAGTCGGGCCATTAAGAAGGAATTTTTGGGAAAAAGTAACTTTTTTTTAAAAGGAAAGGCTGCGTGACTTGGGAAAAATACTGCACTCGCGGGGATGGGACTTGTTGTAGGAGGCAGAAAGGATGAGAGCTTCATCAGAGCTTCCTCCATCTCCAGAAAACGGGATTCCCTTTAGTTTTTGATATCAAATATATATTGGGAAAAAATAATGCTCTCGGGGTGCAGAGTTGGGAGGATCTGTTTTGCACCGGCCGAAGATAAGTGGAGGCGGAGGACGCGGGAGAAAGAGGAACCGAAAGTGGGTTCCCGAGCTGCGTGCGGCCGCCCCGAGGAGAACCAAGAGCCGGTTACCCGCACGCGATGCCGCTGGCTGCGAGCCCCAGATCCCAGGATGGAGTGGGGCTGGGGCCACGCTGGGTGTGGGACCCCAGCAGCAGCGGTGACAGTGCCCCGTCCTCAGCCTGGGAGCATCTCATAGGGACCCCAATTCACCCCTCTCTGCTTTAGGACCCAAAAA
>NW_010111699.1:0-17633 GCF_000699245.1 Pterocles gutturalis
CATTCTGTGATTCTGTGATTCTGTAAATAATTTCACAACCATTCCTGAGATGGTGTTAATAAAGATGAGTCATTGCTTTAACCTTCATGGGTTAGTGGTACTGGGTGTCTGCCTTTGAGTCAATGGTAGAGATAGAAATGCCTTACATGTCATCATTGCTTTCCATCTGGTTACTGTCTTTCACACTCTCCTAAATTCCAGATTATATCCTTTGTTTCATAATATTTACAGTAATGTGAACAGCCTTCCCTTTAACTTTTCATTTCCATCCGGTTTCTCCTGTCCATTACATAATGGATACATGAAAAGCATGTTTGACTGGGAGAACACACAAATACAGACTTTGCCATAACAATGTACAGCGTTACCTGATGGAGTAATTGACTGCTAGGGTTTTGAACACATACATAATTGAACTTCTGAGATTGAGTGAAACCTCATGGTTGTTACTCATCTCCTTTCTCTCACATCAGTGACACAGCTTGGTAAGTGTTTATTTAGTATTTCTAGCAACACAGCAGATGGAAACTTTGCTCAGAGAGCTTAAGGGGTACTGTTTGAAACTTCAGCAGAAACATCAGGAAGAAGGTCATATAGCCTCATAGGCTTTTGGTGTCCTAGCTGAAATGATGTAACAAAATCAAAACAATCAAAGACTGCTGTTGTTGTTATTTTTGCTGTTATTATTTTTAGTGTTGAACTAGTAATAGTTATTACTGTTATCATAAGCAGTAGCTTACAATACTTTCCATAAGATGAGTTTCACTGTTCGAATGATCAGTGAAACTGATAGAAGATCTATATTGATTTCAGCTGCATATATTCAAACTTTATATGAATTATCATTCTCAGATGCAGTGTTATTTATTCTGGTTTTGCAGCCTGCAGGTATTGTACTCACCCAGTTTCCATTGTGTAAAGGAATGATTATATTGATTTGATCCTCTCTTCTAAATAGAGTGCAGAAGTGTAACTTTAGTAAATTAAATTATTAGCACGAACACATGATTCTTCCATTTTACATGAGGTTTGTAGTAGTGGCGGTTAGCACTTGACAATTACTTACAGCAATTGCTGGTAATGAAATACTACTTCATTTCCTGTACTAAATGTAGCAATATATTTAGTTTTATATTTATGGATGACATCTTTCCCTGGAAGTATGTTAGTTCTGTAATTAAAATTGCTAAATATTGGTGGCAGCTACTTGGTAAATTACAAATAATTCTTAGGAAACCTAAGGAAAAAAGTAGTGATTTATATTAGGTAGTAGCAAGCACACCATTACGTGTATATAGTGCCCCAGGTCACAATTAATAGCTGCTTAGGTATTAAAGCTTCCAAAGGCTGACTGGTCTCTGCAAGTTAACTGTGCCACTTCCATCTCTGTAACATTGCACCCAACCCAGCAGGACTTTGAGAGGCATCTGTTTTTGCAAATGTTGCCTTTTGGATGATATTTTATGTCCAGGTCTAGTATCTTAGTAACCTGGAGTCATTAAAGATCCTAATTCTGCTTGAGGGATAAGTGTCTTAATTATTGTTTGAGAGATCTCATTTTGCCCACTCTGAACTTCCATACATGGCTGGCTAGAATCTCCTTGTTCACTTGTGAGGCTGCACCATGGAGCAGCTGTTGACCTCCACAGGGTGCTGAGCCATCCGGTCTTCAAAATCTTCTCACAGATTCGCTAGAGCAGAGCAGTTTGATAAATATGTCTTGCTTGACCACTTTCCAGAAAGCAAACAAATTATCTTTTGTTTTATACAGGGAAATCAGATTCTGGTCTAGAAATGCGGAGGCTGAAATTCTGCTGGGAAGCCCTGTTGTAAGAGCTCAGATGAATACTGTGCATACCTTAGATCTGTTTCTCCTCCAAAGGAAGAAAATGAGCAACTTTTACCCAAACACTTGAGTGAATCACCAGAGAGTTTTGATAAGTTTGTTACCGAGTGTCAGAGTGTCACGTCTTACTTATGTGCAGACGGGATATGGGGCTGATCCAATTGTACTGTCACAGCAAAAAGGCCTATTATTTATCTTTGGATTTGCGAGAGCACTTTTGTTTGTGGACTCCATAGCAGATTGTGTTCATTACAACGTGAATGGCATCTGTTTTGCCATGCTGTTGTGGGCTGACCTTGGGTGGGTGTCAGGTGTCCACCAAGCCTCTCTGTCTCTTCCTCCTCTGAAATGGCCAGGGGAGAGAATACATGTCAGAAGGCTTGTGGGTTGGGATAAGGAGAGGGAGATCACTTAGCAATTACCATCATGGACAAAACAGACTTGACTTGGTGAAAATTAATTTTAATTTATTACCACTCATATCAGAGTAGGATAATGAGAAATGAAAACAAATCTTAAAACGGCTTCCCCCCACCTCTCACTTCTTCACAGGCTCAACTTCACTCCCACATTTTCTAACTCCTCCGCCTGAGCAGTGCAGAGGCACAGGGAATGGGGGTTGTCATCAGTTCATAATGTGCTGTCTCTGCTGCTCCTTCCTCCTCACAGTGTTCCCTTGCTCCAGCGTGGGGTCCCTCCCACAGGAGACAGTCTTCTCCAACACAGGTCCTTCCCGTGGGCTGCAGTTCATCAGGAATTGCTCCAGAATGGGTCCTTTCCAGGGGGTGCAGTCCTTCAGGAACAGCCTACTCCAGCATGGGTCCCCCACGAGGTCACAAGTCTGGATGGAAGACCTGTTCCGAGTGGTTTACTCTCCCCATGGGGTCACAGATCCTGCCAGGAAACTGGTCCAGCCCAGGCTTCCCATGGGGTCACAGCCTCTTTTGAGTGCAACCACCTGCTCTGGTGTGGCGTCCTTCACAGGTTGCAGGTGGAGATCTGCTCCACTGTGAACTTCCATGGGCTGCAGGGTACAGCGTGCCCCACCATGGTCTTCGCCCCAGGTTAATTTTTTCTCCAGTGCCAGGAGCACCTCCTCCCCTTCCTCTTCACTGACTTTGGTGTCTGCAGTATTGTTTCTCTCACATATTCTCACTCCTTTCTTGGCTGCTGTTATGCAGCTTTCTTTTTTACGCATCTTAAATGTGTTATCACAGAGGCACTACCACCATCACTGATGGGCTCACCCTTAGCCTTAACAGAGGACTGGATACTGGTCCAACCTTAATTACTGGTTAAGAGGCAATGTAAACATGCGGTCCTGGAAATTTTGTAGAATGAAGAAAATCAAATCACAGTCCTCTCCTTGTGCTCTACACCAGTCAATAATGTCAGCACATCCTACATAAGCTCTGTGGCCAAAGAGCAAAGGCTGTATCTAAAACTGTTAAGCCTTATATATCTCCTTTGTACTTTGTCTTTTTGGGATGGTTAATGCCTGCCATTATAGGTTTTTTTTAGTTTCCTGTGTAGTGTTCCTTTAATAACATTGGGTCATGAAAGGAAAAGAGGAAGTCTCCTCACGAAAATTTGTTTAACCTGTTCAAGAAGAGAAGATTTTGGAGAACACTGGATGCAACAGGCAAAGGGAAAGGCGAAAGCTGCAGCAGGAGCTAAGAGCCTGCGACTCAAACACAGATCTGGAGAAACAACCAAATTCAACAAGAAGCAGCTAGCCAGGCTGCAGGAGAGGAAGGACAAACCTGTGCATCATGCAGGACTTGCTTCAATTTGAAGTTACTGAGCTGGAAAGAAGGACTCTTCTTCTTTTCTGTCTCCTGTATTCTTTCTCATGAAGTTAAATTTCCACTTTTTATTCAAATACATCATTGCTTTCTGGCTTTGAAGCCCTTCAGCCTCTTGAGAGTCTCAAGGCTGGCTGGACACATCTACGTTGAACCTCTGAGGATACCTTAACATATTCTTCTAGAAAAGTAGATTAGGTCTTTACAGCTATTATACTACTTTTTTTGCCATTGAGGCTTTGTTTTGCTGTCCAATTATTGAAACAGAGGTTGTGAAACCACAAAAATGATAACAATTACTGGTGGTATAGGAAATTAACAATATACTTTAACATCAGGACTGATGTGGCAACTGTGGCGAGATGGTTATTTTGCTGTCTGCCTGCTTGACCTTCTCTATTATACTTCCAGTTCTTTAAATTTCTGTCTCAGCCACTGGTGCACAGTAGCTGTCTTGCCTGCATTGAGCTCAGGAAAAAGAAGAAATGAAGCAACTCAGACTGGCACCAGGCCAAACTATCTGCAGTTTGGCTTTTCACCAGACAAATCAGCATCCAAATAATACCCTTTCATTTTGCCAATGTAGACTATTGAAAAAAATTGAAACATCTTGTCTTTATTTTAAATTTTAAAGAGGCAAATTAATTTTATTAGTTAAACAACTCTAAGGTTGGAAGGAAGCAGGGCTGGGCCTTGGTTCTGGGGCTGACCTCTCATGCGTTACGGTATGAAGTCTCAGTCTTGCTACCAACTTGTCCCTAAACTACACTGAAAGCTAAAGTAATAAAGCAAACTTATCATTTGAAATTTAGTGACACGACTCCAAAGAACTGAAGAGGGAGAACAGGAGGAACAAGAGCAGCTGCTTCTGCCTTATGAGATTGTTCTCGAGAGGAAACTTTTTCTGTAGTGAGCTGCACACTGGAACAGATGCAAACTGAAGCAAGGGTATTAGTAATTATTACAGGGACAGGGTTGGAAATTTTGTTGGGACCCGGCCTTCTACATAATAATTGCGTATTTTTTCCAGAGCCCTTAGATACTTGGAAGTCTCTAATCTAAGAGGGGATTAGTGAACTGAGCTTCATTAATTTTTGGCAAATCTCGCCTTTTCTTTCTCTCTTTGCCTGGTGATAGTGTTGCAACTGTTGTAAACATTAAGCAATACCTATATGCCACAATGTGTGATGTTCATTCAACTCCCATCCAACTCATAGCAAGCTGGCTTGAGCATTGAAGCCAAAATAGCCACAGTAATTTGGTCCTTTACCTGAGCTAGGCTGCATTTCTGATCTTCTAGTCCGTTGCCAGTGCAGCAATTGTGCCACTGGGAGCTATACTAAGTTGTTCAGCCTGGATACTCCTATTGTTATGTTCTTACAGTTTACCATCTTTCCTGTTATAAATTATAGAGTAAATCCTTCATTCCAAATTAAGCCTTCTCTTTCCATTACGTTTCACACTTTATCCCTTTCTCTTGACACTATTAGGTACTATTAGGCAACCCCTCATCTCCTTCATACATGTTTCCATAAGTTTCCATTGCATCTGCTGTTTTAATAAAGTATTTTTGATTTATTTTTTTAACTTTAATTACCTTATTTTAATAAAGACACTGTAGTCTGATTTATAGTAGTATGTAGGATAGGGGTCTGGATGCCAGGATTCTGATCCTGTTATTCATCTTTACAAGTAAATTTTGCCACATCAGCCAGGCACTCTTTCACAAAAGCATCCACTAATTTTGGATACAGAGGTCTGAAGTCTTCAACCTGATGTGTTTGCAACATAGTTTTCTTGTTGATGAGCACCTGCAGCTACCAGTCATTCTAATTGAAGGTGCTGATGCATGGAGCCTCTGTGAAATCAGATCCCTTGTTTTTTTTTCAGAACGCCCAAATGAGCCAACCCTTAAAATTTTGGCTTAAACTCTCTACATATTCATTTCCCAAATGCAAAATGAGGATAATGATCCCTATCTTTTGTAAAGAGGTTTAGCTGTGCAGCTGAGACATACTATGTAAATGCTAAGTAATGCCATTATTATAGGTGCAGAGTCAAACAGTTCTCCGTATTTTCCAACTGCGTTTGTCACAATAGTGTACTCTCAGATTATCATCTATCTGGACAGCTGGTAGGGCTTTGTTGCATCTGCTTTTTTTTCTATTTTTTATACATTCTACCAAGGATATAGAGCCCCAGACACGGCAATCCTTCCTCTGTCTAATCTGTCACTGCTTGTCTCTTTGCAAGCCATAAATATAGCTCTTTGTTGTTGTTACTGTTGCTACAGACCATCCCTTGAGCTCTGCACAGGGATACCTTAGGGTTGGTTATGGCCCATGTTTTCTAATACTGCCTGTAACTTTCCAAGCTGGTGGTGTATTAGCATGGTCCTTGAGTGGAAAAGAGAGAGGTGGAGTGGTGGAAAATAGAGGACTCCCTCAGATGCTTGAACACAGACTTGAAATTATAGTCGCTTTATTTTCCCAAGAGCTCATTGCTTTGTCTTGCCTCTAGATAACACTGAATTTTCAGTGCCAGACTAAGTTGTTTACCACTGTTTCCCCTTTCCTGATGTTCTCCTCTGGAGTTACATATCCCCTTTCTTTTCCAGACAGAGGCAATTACATTACAATCTGCATGGAGGACAGTTTCAGCAGAGCTTCTTGTAACTGGGGTGGCTGCAGCCCTACATGAATGCATGACCAGGTTGAGGGAGGTGATTCTCCCCCTCTACTCTGTTCTCGTGAGACCCCACCTGGAGTACTGCGTCTAGCTATGGGGCCCCCAGCATAAGAAGGACATGGACCTGTTGGAGAGAGTCCGGAGGAGGGCCATGAAGATAGTCAGAGGGCTGGAGCACCTCCCATATGAGGACAGCTTATGAGAGTTGGGGTTGTTTAGCTTGGAGAAGAGAAGGCTCTGAGGAGCACTTATTGCACCTTCCAGTACTTCAACAGGGCCTACAGTAGAGATGGGAAGGCACTTCATCAGGGAGTGTGGTGACAGGCTGAGGGGTAATGGTTCCAGGCACTGGAACAGGCTGCCCAGAGAAGTTGTGGATACCCGATCCCTGGAGGTGTTCAAATCCAAGTTGGATGAGGCTTTGAGCAACCTGGTCTAGTGGCTGGTGTCCCTGCCCATGGCAGAGGGGTTGGAACTAGATGATCTTTAAGGTCCTTTCCAACCTTAACCATTCTATGGTTCTATGATTCTAAGTACTTTGCTATGTTTTAACATTTATTTGTGTTGTAGGGTCCAATTTTGCAAACAGACTTACGCATATGCTTTTGGCATTGCTCTTAATGAAAATGTCGAAAAACTTCATACAGGTGAAGAGATCACTACTGTAAATATCATGTAAGGTATAGCCTTTACAACTTTTTTATAGGTGATGAATTTTCCAACACCATGCTTAAAGGCTGTTGGCAGACCTTTCGCTTATAATATCCATAACATCCACCTCAAGTGTCATTGCTGCAGTGGACATGATTCCGTTGACTAAATGTGGGTGTTTGTGGACATTTCTGATGCATCTGGGTGTAACACTGCTTACAGCTGGCACTTCAGGATGATGTGGGTCTGCCATAGATGACAAGCCATATCTTGCAGACCACTGTGGACATCCCAGACACCTTAGAGGACATACATTTTTCTAAACATATGTTCCTGCTACCTTTGCATAACCATGTCTATACAGTAACCTATCATTCCTATAGGCTTTCTTCAGTCACGGACATTCATATGTTTAGAATCCATGTACACATAGACACAGTTATATTTAATCGCTTCTTAAAAAAAATAGAGGATAACTCTCATGAGTCTTCTCATGTGTGTAAGTGTTTGGTGATTAAAATATTCAGTATGCCTTCATAAAACTTCAGTTTTAAATAATTTTATTCTGAAATATTAAGAATTCTTCCACACCTACATGCTCCTATGCAATTTCCTTATAAATAGCTCTGAATTAATTTAAAGATAATAGAAAAGGGTATTTGTGAGATTCTGCTATAATGTGAGTTAATAGTGTGCAAGCTTTCATCTCTTCTTTTCCGTGCCGTTCAGATTTGACCTATATAGTTGCTAATTTTCCCTTGACCAGTGACTGTCATTTCTGTCAGTTAGATGTGTTTTCTGATGTGCCCAAATAGCCATTAGCATGGAGATCAACAAACTTATCTCATTTATATGACCTGAGACAGAAATTTAGCAATTGGTCTCTAGAAATCACAACCTTGTGCCCCAGCTCATCCTCCTTTCTGACAAAACCTGATTACAAATACACCCCCACACAACAATTATTATGTAGTTATCACACAGTAATATAAAGGACAAAGAGACTTTTTGTGTCTCCCTGGTTTTGACTCATCTGTTTATTTCTCTTTCCTTTTATGCGTGGAAGGGTTTTTGGAGTTGCTGTTCTCCCTTTTGTCACATTTCATTTCCAGTGAGTACTTCCTATGTGTGTTGCCATAGAAGATCTCTTGTGTGCTTCGTGATCATCTGCGGCTTATTTGCTTGAGAGCATAGCTTCAGGCGGAATACTTGGTTAAAGGTGTTGAAAATGCAACAGACCACTGTGATATCTATTAGTGCTTTATCCTCAATATTAGCACAACTCCTGAAATGTGGAATCTATTAACTCTGCTTGAGAGAACTACTATAACATTTTTATTATGTAAAACCAGCGTGTCATCTCCAAGATGACAACTTCCCCTTCCCTTCCCTTCCCTTCCCTTCCCTTCCCTCCCCTTCCCTTCCCTCCCCTTCCCTTCCCTCCCCTTCCCTTCCCTTCTCTTCCTTTCCCTCTCCCTCTCCCTCTCCCTCTCCCTCTCCCTCTCCCTCTCCCTCTCCCTCATGCTCTTTTCTTTTCTTTTCACAGAAAGTTCCTCTACATAGAAAAGAAAGAAGTACATGAAATTAAAAATAATCAGTCTGTATTTTGGGTGGATAGCCTTCTAAAGTGTTGAAAAATACACATGAACCACAAGAAGCTGTGAGAACACCCGAAAATTATTATATTTTCAGAAAAAACATATATTTGAGTGGGTTTGTCCTTTTTGAAATTGGTTATTGAGTCCCTGATATCCCTACAAGTAAGGTATCTTAGTTGTTACCACTTTCCCTAGTAGAGGACTGAATCTTAAATACTCTAGTTATATTCAGGTCTTCTGGCAGCATTATATTTTATCTAACATTGTTTTCCACTCTATAATTTACCAATCTTTCTTCTTCATTTTTGTTAGTTCTCCCATCTTTCATACCAGACTCAAGCATTTATCCTAGCTGAAACTAAGGCAAACTCCTAGTTTAGCTTTTGAAGCTTGTGTAAATTACCCTTAATTTTAACTTCTTCTTACTTGAAGGTTCTATACTTTATCTATAAACAATCCTTTTCTGTTTTAATCTCTTTCTTAGACTGTGTCAACTTGACTTTTAACTATATCCTGTGCTTTCTGATGACTAAAATGTAGTGTTTCTTTGTTGAATGATCCTTTATGCCCACCTTTATAGTCATTCTACTTGCATTTAATATCCTTTTTGAAGTGATTATTTAGCTAATTAGGTCTGAAAACCCACCACAGAAGTTTTTTCCCCTTGGCTGGGATATAAATTTTAGATTGTTTTTGTACTTTTGTCAGTGCAGCTGTCTTTAACAATCAGTACTCTTAATTTCTCATAATCTATCCTTTTGAAATTGAGAACCTTAGGGCACAGTCATAGATTCATTTTTGAAAAAGATGTAGCAATTTAAAATGTCATTACCCTATGGCTATTCATTAATACCCTTCAGTTGTTTGAAATTGTTGGAGCCTCAGCTATGGGGACTGATAACTGATGACATGAGCATTTCTAGTTCATTTCAGATTAAAGTGGAACAGGTTTGCTTAAACTAACACTTAACAGCACTTTGCATGGGTCTTTTTTGTGCTTCCACAATGAATTTTTGTCTCTCAGCTGAAGGAATGGTTAGAATTTTTTGGACAGTAGTTAATAGCACATAGGGAATAACATCACAGAACTGGAAGAACTATGGGAAGCCACCTTCTCCAGCCTCCCTCTGCAGGTAGGACAGTAGCCCACCCAAGATCAAGTCAGTAACAACTGTATCTTGCTAAGGCTGGAAAACATTCAAAGGAGGAGATTTTACAACAGTATGCAGCTGTCTGTTTAGTTTCAGACACACTTATGCTTGTTAGTACGTGTCAATGAAACTAAATAAATTTGAGAAATTACATTTACAGTGGTAATGCATAGAAAATCCTTGTAACCAGGTCTTCTGTAGCTGCTTACTCACTTTAAAACCAGTCATCCTCTGGATAATCTCTCTAGTTTATATTAGGTAAAAGTGACCACTTGCAATGTCAGTGTTTGATAGGCAACTAATTGTCAGACTTTTCTTCAGCATGGAAGTTTTCCTAATCTTAATCTTAATCTCCTTTTTAGAGTGATCTTGACAGAATAGGTGGAGGTTTTTTGTTTTTTTGTTTTTTTGTTTTTTTTTTGTCTTAGCTTTTCAGGAAATGTAACTGATCTCTTTCCCCACAGAAGTCCAAGTTTTCAGTAGGAAGCCAAGGCCAGGGAGGAAAATATTGTCACTCCAGTTCAGCATACACAGGATTTTCCAGGGAACACCTTTTATCTTCAGAAACACTTAAAATAGGAATTACAAACTGAAACTGATTAACATTAAAATGTTATCATCCAGACAACAATCAGATCTAGAGAAGTGAGAAATCCACTGTTCTTCACATTCTCCTGAGAAATCAAAGACAGAAAGATGTATCTGTTTTAGCCATGTACATTTTGCTATTTACTTTTTTTTCCAAAGCTGAAAGGCAGGATTATAACCAAAAGGCTCATAACAGGGAGCCATGAAATACTGTTCTTCACATCAATAAGGAAAGAGATGAGCCAGCAAGGAAATCTGGAGCTGTGACCAAGGATGAAAAGAATATAATGAATATACGCTACATTGTAATTTGTTGTTTTGGACAGATTACGTATCTATTTGTGCTGTAGAATGGCTTCAGATTTTTGAAACTCTCTATGTAAGCATTCTCATGCTTCCATAACATTTAAATACAGGCATTTTTGCTCTGCTAGTTTTAGAAATGCACACTGAAGCACTCAGAGAACTACAGATTTTCACATCGAAGTCTGTGGAAACAGACTATTTTGCAATGGGCAAAAATATTTTCTGCTCTCTCTCTGTTCTTTTATTGGCTTGCATCAGTTTCCTGTCCTCTTATGGAAAGCAGAAACAATAGCCCCATGTTCCATCTAGCCAATTGAAATGCCTGGAACAGATGGAGGCACCATTGTGTGAACGACTCAGCAGCCAGAATTTGTTTGCATAATCTGTTCAGGATATGCCCATGGATGTTTAATATCTATTTATATCAGTCATAAATCTTTCCCAACTTATGCATATATGATTGGGGGTGGATTAATGAATGATTTACAAACAAAGAAGTGAACTGCACTTGTCCGATGAATTACCTACAGTAAGAAATTAGACCTCCTCATTATAGGTCTCATATTTTGAGTTTAAATTTTATTTGTGTTTGCTTGTGTGATGGAATTTTTAATAAATACATATTCAAAAAGTGGTTTATTAATATTTTTTCCTCAAGCCATATTGATACACAATATGCTATATATATCAAAATATTCTTCAAAACAGTATGCTAAATTGGAATGCGAGTCTACGGAAATTCTAAACAAACCAGTCAGAGGGTGGTTTTTCTGTTACAGAATCTTTTTTGTTTAGATTATGAGAATGTAAAAAATGCTACAGCTTGAAAACAGTTAAAAGTATCACTAAATGTCCATCAGATTCTCTGAACAGGTCATTGCCGAGCTAGTGAATTTCTTGGTTGGTTACACATCCTCATTTTATTTCAAGATGCCAGAGAAAGCATTCACTGCTGGGCAGCAATTAGTACTTAATCAGGTCTTATGGCTGAAATATTTGTCAGCAGCAATGGAGAGAATCATTTGCTTCATTTCTGGAGTTCAGCACCATCTTCTACGTAATGCAATGCTCATTAGCATTCAAGACCATTGCATGGACAGCCTTTCCAGTGCTTTATCTCAGATGGCTCTTTTTATCACCAGGAATGATTAGTGTCTTTACAAAGAGGCTCTTCAGAAATCTTTCTCAAGTATCAATTCCCTGTTATTGTTTATGGAACATTTGTTCCTAGTTTTTTTTACCTGTAGATAGGATTTTTAGATTAAAAAAAAAAAATCACTTTTTTTTTTTTTTTTGATAACACGTTTTAACTTTGAGATGGAACCATGCTTTTGGGATCCAAAACGCTCCCTGTGTGACTTAGAAATGCACACAGACTGGCTGAATATTACAAAACAGTCCATTTTGCCTTATTATCAGGAAAAAAAGATTGGTGTTTTCTCTACTTCCGTGGAAAAGGAAAAGGAAGCTAAGTATGGAATAAGAGCAACAAAATAGAAAATGTGCTACCCCATCTTTCCATGAGACACATGGAGCAGTTTCAGAGAGAATCAAGAAAACAGTTGTCTCGTAGGAACTCAGATGGTGTCTGTGCTTGTTTCCTCTGTTATAGATGTTAACAGCGATAGCTGAGTAAAACAACTGAAAGACACAGCTGCTTTATTCCACATCCTTGCTGATTCTGACTATATTAGAGAGCTCCAGCAGCTGGTCTGTGCTCACAATGACCATTTTATTTGATATTTTTAATTTCTATTGACAATGCATCAGTGGATTTTTGAATTCCCACAAGTAAATCTTCAGAGAAGAAAAAAGAAGTGATTACACTCCTTTCTTTACTTTTCTGTGAGACTAAACCATATAACTGTGTTTTATATTTACAAGAATTCTATGTCCTAACAATTCAATTAATATGACAATATGCTGAAAAGTGAGAATAGATCAAAATGTAGAGCAAGTTTATTATTTTTCTGAGATATCAAAAATACTTATTTTAAAACGTTTTTAATTTATTTCTTTGACTGTTGGAATTCAGTGTGCACCATGAAGATCAGCAAGCATGCATTATTCATGGAAAGTGCTCGCCTGTTTTTAAAGCAGTCAACGTAAATATGTACATTGGAAACACCTGTGTCAATGTCAGGTAATCTTTTAAACTGTCATAGATTTTAAAATATTCACAGTCCTTGCTTGAGATCTTACTAAAATTAATGTCCCGTATCTGGGAAACTTGCTATTCTGGAAAAAAAAAATGAGTTATTGTAGGTGAAACCTGTGGCTTCATGGACTGCACTGGAGTGAGCCAAAACACCTTGTAGACAATATGGGGACTGTGAATTATGTGATGGTGAGACCCCAAACTCTTATGACCCCAATTTTTGCTACTGGGCATTTGTAACTTTAGGACTTACATATCTTCCTCAAGTAAATTTTGCTTCTTACATTAATTAGGAGACTACTTGAGGAGGTCTCAATAATTAGAAAATACAAGACTGGAAAGGCAAGAAACTATAGGGAAGTCCAAATCTTTGAAGGAAAATCCATTTATGTTTGAATTGTCACCTGAGTCCCCAGTAAAAATTTTCACTGTAGAAAATTTAAAGCACAAAACTGTGTTGTCAGGATTGGATTTGGTCCATTATTGGGAAGCACTGTGTGGAGTGCATGGGGACACAAGGATTGTTTGCATCCAGAGGTTCTAATAACTGTATTGTTCAGTTTAATGTCGTCCTGCTCTTTTCCACGCAGCAATGAGTTACCTATTCTGAGAATCATCTGTACCAGTTTGAGAATTATTTAGTGGTGGATGCTGAAAGAAATAAGGAGCAGGACAACAGAAAAGCCAAATGCTTCAGTAGTCAACATTAAAATTTTAGAAAAATCGCATGGATGAAAGTGTCTTTCCATTTGGGGTAGGTTATTAGATTTTCTTTTTTTTAAAAAATGGAGAGTTGAAAATTTAAAGTTTTTAAATGACTGTTTTAAGCAGAAAATTGAAGAATGGGAAAGTGACAAATTTACCACACAAGAGTACAATTTACTTACACAGGAGTAAAAAAAGAATTAGATCAATAAAGCTACTCCCCTGCTACCATATGCAACAGTATAATGTATTTATCAAACTTCATTTCTTCTCTGCTGTAGCCTTGGTATGTCTTTCTGTATTGTACACATTAACATCTGATCAGAAGTGTCTTGTTTTTAGCCAAGGATGGGACAACTGAGACAAAATAGGCAAAAAGATAAAATTAGTTTGCCTTTTCCTCATATTTCCACTGCCACTGGCAGCTGAACAATGCTTTTTGTGGTGTAAAAAATGAGTCAAAAAGACCTTTCAGTGAATTTGAATTGGAATGAATAAATATTCCTTTAAAAATAAAATTTACTGTTTTAAATTGGAAGGTGGGGTTTTAATACATTCCATAAAGCACTTTTTGCCTTTTCTTTCCTCAGAATTTATCATGGTTGCATGTAAAATTGATTAGTAATAAATAATTACTGAACATAAAGTTTCTGAAGTCCCATCCATGTAGCATAATTCCAAGGGCAAAGCCATAGATATTATATTACAGAATTCTTTATTCTTACAGAGTCTCAGAACATGGACATTAGAGGTAATATTAAAAGACTTACATTTTCATCACAGCAGATTTTAGGAATGAATGCTAATTCAATATTGGTGAGTTCATACTTTCCATATTTGCATTACAAAGGAGAGCAAATAATCAGAGTGACCCTGATAATCAAGGTGTCATGGAAATGAAGGGGGCAAGTTTGTTTTCATTCAAAATCAATGGCTGTAATGCTTTAGGTTAAGTGCTACCAATTCGAAGCAGAGTGGAAGAGTTAGTTCATTTATCTTGAATTCTGTACTCCTATTTATACATTCCAGCTTAATGTTTACATTGCCTGAGAGCAGGTCTTTGCTAACTAGAGTTCATCTTACAGTCATCTACAGCCTACCAGTTTATTTTCTGAAGAATTTATTTGCTGAAGAATTTCTTCACAGATAATTTGCTCCTCTCCAAGGGACTACCATGAACTTGTAGTGAACTAAATCTCAGTTTTATGTTGTTTCTCTAAGCTGACAACATCTTTTGGAATTGCAGTTCTAATGTTTCAGCCTTGCTTATTTTCCTTTTGAATAAAGAATGTATATTTACACAGAATATATATTACATGTAAATATATTTACATTTTATGCCAAAGTGTTTTCATATGTAATAAGAATATCCTTTTGTCTTATATTCAGTTCATGTGTGAGACAGAAAGTAGGTATGGGCCCGAATCGATCTTCCATAGAATCCCATTATATAAATCTATCCATTGTTCCAGAGAAACTTTAATGACTTTTCACTGAATGTGGAAGTACTGAATCTGTGCTTGTGTTAAAAAAATTTCATTATGTTCTTGTTGCTTTAAGCTTTTTATGAGAATGTCACAGGAAATAACTGCAGAAACCTTACTAAAATTCATAAAACCTGTTATCCTGTCAGGTCACAGGACCACAGCGTGGCCAGTGCCCGCTGAGATTGCCCAGTTCCACCCTTGCTCAGAGCAGGGTCAGCCACAGCAGGTTGCACAGGGTTAAACAACTCATTTCTGTCTCCTTTTAAAGAAAGACAGCGTATTTGCCTTTTCCCAGTTTTCTCATTCATTCCCTAGGAGATCTCAGAGTGATTCTATGGCAATTCTGTCAGTTTTATAGACAATTTTTGTTCTTAGGTTAAATTTGTTTTCTTGAAGTTATTTCAAAGTATCAGAATGTTTTAAATGTTCTCTTATCTGGCTCTTTCCTCCTACTGGTTGAGATCTTCTCTTTTTTGCTTTACATACAGTGATTAATGTGAATAATGGGAGCAACAATGAATATGCACTTTAAATTACTTGTGAATTCCATTATTCTGGAATATAAGGTCAGTAGAGCCATGTTCCCCCAAAGCTGAATACTTAATGAAAATGACATGCATTACTAGTAACAATTACTGCTACTGATAGTTCTCTCTGATGCATTTTTTTCTACTTCTCCTTAAAAAGAAAAGAAAGGACAAGAGCACTTGGGCAGTACAGAAACGTGCAAGGCACTAATTGAGACCAATTAATCTCTGAATGCTCCACTGGTGGGATGATTTAGCATAGTTATGCTTAGCTGCATTCTTTTGTTCTTTTCTGTAATGAATTTTAAAGGATCTGATTAAGCCAAAGGGAAAGCAGGAAAAAACTTTTCAAACAAGAAAAACACAAAACACATTAAAAAGAATCCAAATGGATGATAAATCAATTTCAAATCCTCTGTGAGGAGTTGCTTGCTAGGATAAGAATCTAAGCATATCTCCAAAAGAAGAATTCACCGAGTCTGGAAACTGCTTTCCTTGTTCATGGTAGTAGATCATAAAGGTAGAGAAAAGAGGACCCTTGCTGAATGACAAAAGCAGAAAGGAGGGATTCTGTATATCATCACAGGACTTTGCACCAGCAGCACAGAAAGGAATACTAAAGGTTTATTTTTAACAATTTGGTAGAAATGCAAATAAACAATACGAAAGTAGTTAATAACTTTCAGAGACAATTTCTCTTCTGTTCCTCATAAACTGAGTCTTTGTTTGACAAAGGCTCTGTATACAAGAAAGCTGAATGAGGTATCTTAGCACAGGCTGGTAAAATAGGCTTCAGAAACTGCAATTTAATTTCTGAATTGCATTACTCTAAAGTGTAGCACAAACTATAACAGCAGTTGGACTTGTTCCAAGTTTGTAATATCAGTCTTCTAAGGGCTGTTCCATATTTTAAGTCTGATGAAGATACAAGTTCTTTCTATCCTGCAGAGTGAAAAAAAAATAATTAAGGAAAACCTTTCTTTATTCATTGTAAGAATACAGTCTAGCTCTTTCTTCATAGAATAGAATACTTTGGATTAGTTGAGTGTTATTCTCAGATGATTTATCATATAGCTCCTCTCAGAAATGCAATGAGCAATGAGATTAACAACCGGCAAACACTCTCCATCCTTTTACCTTCTCCCACTGAATGGAAGTGTGAGTGCATGTTTACTATGCATTTAGAGCCACCTTTTATTTAGAATGCAGCATGTTGAGATTTTTGATTGTTCTTACTTTCCAAAGGAAAATAATTCTGTAGTCTGGAAACTTCCTTATCTCCATATGCCCTTCTTTCTTGCACCAGCCTGTGGAGTTCTATCTCCTCCTTCTTAGTTCAGATGCCTCAAAATAAAAACTGCATTATCTGAGGACTTGCTCATTCCAAAAATTACTAAGTAATTAGTAACGCAGATAGGTAAATACAAACGAATAGACAACAACCCCCATGCCACAACATATCCTTTAGGAGTAGAAAATTTGGCAATCCACAGAATGAAAATTTTCATACAGTATTTGCTTTCCTCTAAAATTTTTACTTTTATTTTAAAAAGCTTTTGGTTTATTTTGTGAGATGAATTTTGACAAAAATTAAATTTTCCTCTGTTTTTTGGATATAATATGTAATGTACTATGGGACAAGCCTAACCATTCCTATCCCATCTCAAATGTCACCTATGTACTGTACTGCATTTTCTTAAATATCAAGCATGTTTTTCTCACTGGAATCCCAGACCTTTTCCATCAATACTATGCTGTGTAATAATTGCAACTCCTGAAAGTCAAAAGCCTGCTTTTTGAGGTTATGATTTACCAGTACAGACTGATACGAACATTAAATGCAATCTAAGATCTGCAGAGTTCAGACTCTTTGCAGATATGTAACAAGGTCTCAGTTATACCTTTTGCATGCATAGAGGTAATTGAAGTCATCTCCCAATGCTGTCACAGGAGCACAGGAGTACTGATGCATACAAACTGTAGGTCAAACATAAATGAAGAGATTGTAACAAACAATTTGTTTGAAAACAAGACAAATGTTTTAAATAATTCTTTTTATAGGAATGTTCACATATGATAAATTATGGAAAGTAAGCCTGTCCTGTTTAAGATCTTTATCAATG
>NW_010111700.1:0-5357 GCF_000699245.1 Pterocles gutturalis
GGTCTCCGAGCTCCTCTAAACAGAGGTTGATGGGACCCGTGCTGTCTCTGCTGGTGATAAAAGCGGCCAAGGAGGATTAGCCTTTGCTCATTTAAAGGTTAAGCTCAAAGCTGACCCTTGTGACTAGGTCTTGCCAACAAGGCTTCCCATCCCGAGAGTGCTGAAGGGGAATAATTTTTCCCCCCCCTCTACTCCAGCACTGCTTCCTGTTAAAGCGGTTTAAAAATGGCAGATTGTTTCTATACATTCATATATTTATAGGCGTTTACTAGAGAAGTACACAGAAGCCCAGCCATGCACCGGGACCCCGATACTGTTAGTGCTATAAACACAAGCTAAAAGAGATAGTCTTGTCCTGAGACGTTGTAAATTATGTATAAGAGATTGCAGTTAAAGAAGAATGCAATTAAACAATACGAGCCAGTATGACAGGCAGGGAACACGGTACAGCACCACACAAAGTACAGAAGGTACTGAACTATTTACCATTACGTTTAGCCTTTTGCTCAAATCAGCTTTGAAGGCACCTGGAGACAGGATTATGGGGAAATAGTGGGAACGTGACTGTATTGATGGGATTTTCAAAACTGCCAAAATGACTCAGGAACATGCATTCCATTTATTTCGACAATCCTGCCTCAACTAAAAAAAAAAAAAAATAAAAAAAAAACAACAACAATGACAGAGGAAGATTATATGGACAAGTTGAAAAAAACTACACTGAAGACATATATATTTCATATTCTATTAAATATACCAAAGTCATGGAGTAACAATGAAGCTCCTGGTCTTTATTATCAAGGTTTTGAACAGTCAGTGCTGTTGGCTGAATCATAATTAACCTTCTTAACTCCTTCAAAGAGCTTTGGCAGACCTATAAGACATGACTGTCCTTTACAAACATTGTATTGACTTGTCCCTGTTATTCCATACTTCCACGTATCTCTGATAACTTAATTCTGTAATGTAGTGTCAGCCAAATTGACTGGTGCAGACAAATTAGGGTCTGCCATTCCCAGATTCTCTCAGAGACCTTTTTTGGAAGATGCCATCATATTTGCCTCCTTCTGCCTGGTTTCAGCAAAAGGCTATATGTAACAGTTCATAGTTCAGCACCCACAGTAACTTTGTACCTAAGTTTCCTAAAAATACCTCAAGTGTGAATACCATCTAGTCCATGTTATTTATTGACGTCATTATTGATTTGCTTTAAAACCTCTTCAGTTTGAAAGAACTGCCTCAAATGTAACCCTCTGAGAAAAAAGATTCTGATGTAGACTCCCTTAAAACTCCTCCATGGTAAATGGTAAATTCATTCAGCTTTTCCCCTTACAACCTAATATTTTCTGTACGCTCTTTAAAACCATTATTATCTACTGGTCCTATAGATTATCTGGCAAACTTCCTGCCTCTGATGCGTTTGAATTAGATGTTAGTCATGTAGTTTAATGCACTTTAGGAAAAAAAAAAACACAGGTATTAAGGTCTCAGGATGGTATACAAATTTATGCAGAATAAAAATAGAATACTTTTTCCTTTGAAGTACTATGCATCTACAACTACATAATAAATTGCAGTCCTTAACAATGCCTCCTTTCTAAACAATTAAAAGACCTCCTCAAAATCAATTTTTTCTTTATTAAAAAGGATTTAGGTCACTAAATTAAGTGACCAAAGGTTGGGAAAGCCAGAAGGCTACCCATGAAGCCTTAATTCAGACCTTTTGTCCATGTGCATTGAAACCCTCTACTTAATCATGAGCTTGTCTGCAGAATACCAGGCTCCATTTTGAACGTTTGAAATTACGTAGTGGCAAGCATGTGAGACTGGCTAATTATGTCTCCTCCTGTGTTCCCATCCATTTATTCCTTTATTTTCGGGTCTCTTTTCTGCTCATCCCTTATAATCTCTCATGTGGAAATTTCTCTTTCTCTGGTCTGTCTTACCCTTAGATAGCCACTTTAGTAGTGAATCAGGTAAAGGATTTTACCTGAGGGGCACAGAGATTGCTAATTATTCCTTCAAAAGTTATTTGTGATTTTTCTCCGAAGGTGAGAAAAAAATGAAAAGGAAGGAAAACATAGACAAGGGAAAAAAGTGAAAAATGAGGAAACAAAAGTTTCCAGGTTGAAGCAGAAGTGAAATAAGGAATTGAGGTCAGTCTTCATGATATCATAGAGCTTCTTTCTTACAAAGGATCAGCTCTCAAATTACAAGCTTTACAGAGAGACAGTTGTAGATGAAAGCAAAAGGAAGGCATTAAGTTGCCTGATATCTTGGAGGGGAAGGATCATACTGCATTTATAAATAATGCTGCCTTGCCTCAGTAGACATCCTGGAAATTTGATGACTTCTTTATAATTTGTGACAAGAACTCTGCTTTCTATCTGCTTCTCTTGGAAGAAGGCCTCACCAGCCAAAGCCATTGTTTCCTCTGTACGCTAGGTAGAACAAACATTTTTCAGAGGATTATTTTCTATGGAGATGCTTAAGATGTAATAATGAGACAATAACTTACATCTTCAGTTGGTGAATTTGGTCTTCACATAGAATTATAATGTTATATTCAAACAGTAATGTTGTTTTAAAAAGTTTTCCAGCAGAACTAACAGAAACTAGAACCAGTGGCGTTTGTGACATTATCAGTAAGTTAGCATTATTACAGTGGACTAAAAGCAGTATTTCCACTTCATGGGTAAGTTTAGACCTGAAACAGACTAAAGCAGTAATTACCCAGTGTTCGGGGGTTTTGGGTTTTGTTTTTTTTTTTTTGGAACATGAAAATTCAAAGAAATTCTGAGATAGAAAAACATACTATTTCCTAAATGAAGTAGGATCTCTGAAGGCTTAAGTTCCCCAGTGAAATTGAGCATAAGCATATTCTGTTTGCCAGTCAATCTCAATATCACAAAACTCACATTTTCAAAAGAAGTGGCTAAAAATGGTAGTTACCCTCCTGAGTGCTTCAGTCTTTAGAGACTTTATGACCCTTTCCCATACACTTTCTTTGCAGTCATTGGCACTAGAACTTAATTTCTTAAATAAAATTAAGATTCTCTGCTTCTTCAAAATTGTGATAATATTGTGTGCTGAGCCATGCTGCAGGGTATAACGTATTTACCTTGAATGGGATAAGAAAGCAGAATTAATTTATTGAAGGCAAGGCATGTTACAGTCCAGTAAAATTAAACACTCATGATTTTGGGGACATAACTGTGCAGATATTTTTTCACATAGGTTTAGTATGTGGGCAAGCTCATACTGTGGAAGATTTTTAATGTGTGGCCTTCATAACCTACCACACAGAGCTGCTGTGGGGATTAACTAGTTAAGATTTGTAAAGTGCTTTAAAGATTATAAGGCATTAAGTGGCATAAGTGCTAAGCACTATTATTTAATACTTAAGTATTATAACCAAGCTTTTCAGGCCAACTCCTGCTCGCCTCACTAGTATGAGTCTTTGTGATTTCAACATAGTTGTTGCAAGAGGTAAAGCAAGCATAACTGACCGCAAGAGAGTAAAATTTATTTCTTGTTTCACTGTCAGAGTCTAAAGTGAGATACAACTGTAATGGTGTTGCAGAAAATTTAACTGAAAAATAATTATTATGAAACGCAATAGTAGATCCAAGAAATCAACATGAAAATGCAGGGCTCCTTAAGGTGACAGTTCTGCCATCCTTACTTAATCTATGTCCTATCTTACCCACGCAGACCCACTGATTGTTCCCCAGGAAGTAGAACTCCAAACCCCAGATTCATAGATGGACCAAATACATCAATTAGATCAGCTGAAAATGTTGTCAACTGACGGTAAGGATGGGTAAAATCTGTACACTGGTAAATTGTACTTTGTACGTATTTTAGCTTTGATGTAAATAAACTAAAAATTATTCAAGTTAAAATTTTGGAAGAAAGATGAACACAAAGAGACCATTGTCTTTATCAATCAAATTAAGGACACCTTTTTTTGATACAGTTTCTTTGTTACATTTTATTTTGGTATCAACCTCCCTCGCTCTTGTTCTGTAATGTCAGTTTTCAGTAGCAGTAGTTGTTGGGGTTTTTTGTGGTATTGAAGGGACAGAGCACTTGTTAATAAAACAGTGATGCCAAACAGAAACAAAATTACCTAATTTTGTGCCTCCTAACTATGTTGGATACAGAGGAACACAAGTGTTTCAGGACTGCTGACATCCATGCACCATAGATGTTAAGGTGGCATATTGTCAGATACTGAGCTGCATCCTAGCATCCTGAAGCCATAAGACCCTATTTGGCATGCAGGGAAGGACAGATGGATTTTTTACTTTACAAGGACTAATTATTATTCAATGGCAGTCTCTTTTCAGGACAAAGTACTCAGTACTTAAATTTCTTGCCTCTGCAAAAGCTCTGAAGTCATTTCACAAGGACAGGCTTTTCAAGTACATGCATTTCCTCTCTCTGCCCAAGAACAGGGAAGATTAATCTCCTATAGTGTTTTGACATTTTGATCTGAATTGAAGCAAATAATAAAAATGCGCTTCACTGAATGTCTCCAGTATGAACTGAAATTCAGCTTTAGAGACAAGTAAAGGTAAAACGGGACAAACAGAGTGAATAGTGCACTTGTACAGTAAACACAGGTCCTTCCCTAGCTGAAGGAAGCTGCAGGCCTCTATAGCTCCTACTTCTCTTTGGAAAGCATAAACTTTGCTTCCTCTATTAAGTTATTAATAATTATTGTGTCACAGAAGATCAGATTATTTGCCCCCAAACCCACACAAAGTCCATGAAAAAGCCAGAGGTCAACTTAGCTTTCTAGACAGTGGTCCCCATCCCAGACTGCTTTAGCCATTCAACTTAGAAACAGCTTAACACAGACTAGAACAGTGCAGTGCACATTGTTCACAGAAAAGATTTGTCTACATATGGCAGCAAATTTGACTCCACGTACTCTGGTAACAGGGTCCTACCAATCTTTTGACCAGCTATCCCAGGAGATGTGGGAAACTGGAGGTAGTATACTTAATTCAGACTCAGCTCCTTAAGCTCAAAAGTGTTCACGCAGAGATTCAGGCTTCTTTGTTCTCATCAGGTTTTCTAGGTTTTCCAATCCTTTATCTGAGGCTTCACTCACTTCCCCAGTTGCTCACCCACCTCAGTGCCACAGCTCAAGCAAGAAAAGCAACTCAGTTGTAACATTCTTTTCTTTTGTCTTTTCAGGAATCTTTTTTCTGAATTTCCTTACTGCTTTCTGTTTTGTTTAGAGAGTCTTAAATCCTACAATGGCAGCTACTCATTCATTTTAGATTCAAACTATGGGTTATTTATGCTGTTACTCATTGTTGTGGTTTTGTGTGGGGGGTTTGTCT
>NW_010111701.1:0-1880 GCF_000699245.1 Pterocles gutturalis
GGCCCCGCTGCCGGGGGGACCTGCGGGGGGTGTTGGGGACAATGAAGGTATTTCCCAAACCGCCACTTCTGGCCCTTTCCCCACCCCGGCTGTACTCTGCGCCATGCGATTTTCCATAGTTTTATGTCGCGACATGGTTTGGGCAGCTCCTGCTGCGGGGCTGGGACATCACACTAAGAATTGTGCTTTGTCCCTCAGAGCATCCCTGCAAATATAGTAAAAAAAAAAAAAATCCCCAAATAGCCATTTTCCTTTTTAAGCAGATACTGTTTCTGGCAATGCCATCTCCAATACATTGTTGATGCTTGAAATGCGGTGACAGTCACCTCTGTGGTCCCTGTTAGCGTCCCCGCTGCAAGTGCTGGAGATATCTCACTCTGATGGGGGACGGAGCTCGAGCGGTGCTAACAACTGTCCTCAGCCCCAAACTCTAGTGGTCCTTGGTGCAGGTTTGAATAAGTCTTTTGCATGAAAATTATCAAAATTGAAAAAGAAAACCAGATCATACAAAGCAAAGACTCGTGAAAGGACTTCTGCAACGAAAAAACTGATTTCTGCAGCCAGCACTCAGAAAGGAGCAGCTGCTTTCTAGACAAAAAGCACCCTAAAGAGCCTGTGATCTGAGACCACAGACTCACAAACCGATGCTTGATGGGGAAGACCTCCACCTGCGAAGAAACCCACCAATGTCAGGAGAGTTTACACAAACCATTCTGCAGCAGCACAGGTAAGTGATGTGACACCAGTTTCTCCATTGCCCTGGATTGTATTCTTAGCCCACCCACATGCCCCATCTAATCTTTGTTTTCTATGTACAATGGGGGGGAAACGGCCACTCCACTGTCTCTAAGCTCCTCTCAAAAGCCATTATCTGGCAGGTCTCTCTGGAGGACTGCACTAACTGTGGGAGTGTGTAGTGGATGTACACTACCTATCCTCTGTTTTGATGCTTCTACCAGTAAAAGATCACTAACTCTGGGAGTTTGTAGTGGATGTACACTACCTTATCCGCTGTTTTGATGCTTCTACCAGTAAAAGATCTGGAGTTGACTAATATCCTTTAAGCAAATCAAGACAAGCAACAACAAAGATGATGGGGAAGAAAAAAAGCAAATGTTGGAAGGACCTGAATATTTTTGAGAAGGATTAAAAGTAATCAAGCTTGGATCTGCAGAGCTTTTTTTTAATTATTATTTTTCCATTTCCTCTCCTGACAAGCCCAAAACACTCCCTGCCCTTGGAGCGCTTCCTGCTCACTATTTCTATCTTCTTACTGCCTTTCTCTGACCTCTCTAAGACTCTCAGGTGCCAAGGTCCCCTCCATCCAGGCGGTAAGTCTGGGGGTTGTTCCATTCCCAAATGGTCTCTGCCTGCACGCCCCTCCTGAACTTGGAGGTAAAAAGAATGGTTTCTGGCCTGCAGAAGTCCAAAAAAAGCTTCTAACACAGAGATTTCTTCTGCCAATTCTCACTTCTGACTGTGGTCCCATCAAAAGAAGGTTGAGGAAAGCCATGTGGAAGGGAAAGGAAGGAGCCTGTGTTGCTGCTTCCCCTCCTGCACACTCCCAGAAATCTGGGGCTCTTTGGAGGCTGACACAAGGCAACCCTGAAATAGGCTCGCCCTGGAGGAGCCTGCGATTGCCTGTACAGGTCCTGCTGCCATGCCATCCTGGGTTAGATTCTCCTGGTGCAGCTGAAGCATTTTGTACATGCAACCAGGAGCTGCTGGTGGTCCCAGCTGCACTCCATGTTGTGGCTGGGGCCAGCAACGCAAGAGGAATTGCAGCAGCAATGGAAACCTCTTCCACTGAGCTCTGTGTACTGATCTCCTGTCCTGATTCACCAGAAACTTTAAAAGATGTATGCTGGGATTTCTAGACT
>NW_010111702.1:0-4749 GCF_000699245.1 Pterocles gutturalis
TATATTTTGTAGTATGTATTATATGTTATATATTACTCTCTATATATATTATGTTATAGATACATTAATTTCTTTCCACTCCATCGTCACCAGAGCTAACCAAGGTAACCAGGAGCCTCGTGCCGTGCCTCTCCCACGCAGGGCGCGTAGTCAACCCCTTCACCGTACACCGCGTGCCGCTGCCTTCCCAATTCCCTCTTCCCACTCCTGGTGCCACAGCTTAAAAATTCAGTTCTCACACCAGCAAGGCAGAGTGGCTGTCACAAGCTGCACCAGAGCCGTGTGCCACTGATGAAAGACACATCGCAAATAGTTATTTTTCATGCACTATCCACGGTAAACAGCATCATTCATTTCTATTCCCTTGCTCCAGACAAATCAATGATTGTTAATGCAAAGTCAACACGTCCAGATGTAGTTTGCATACTAGTTAACCACTAAATTGGCATCACATAGTACAAAATAATCAAGAGACATTCAAGGAACCAAACAAAAGCAAAAAAGGAGGCAGATGACTAGCAATTAATCCATAAAAGACCTTTAAAAATTAGAAACTTCTTCCCTAGAAAACACGGTATGGCCAAACTGAATCCGTAAATGCAAAATTCTAAATATACGTAATGCTAGATGCTCAGAAATTTAGAAATTACAAGAAATAAATATCTCCAGTGCCGTTCACTCATGTCCCTTACCAAAAAAGCAACCACAACCTCCAGCTGTGCTCCAGCTGTGCTCGCAGTCCCTGCCCAGGCACCTCTTCCCCTCTGTCGGTCCCCGCCTGGCACCTTATGTCCAAATAGCGCCTAATCCTGCAAACGGCACCTCTGACAAAATTCACATTTATGGGCAGCTCCCTGCAACTGCGGGACTGACCCTGTCCATCTGACAGCCCCCCAGCTGGAAGAGCACGCAGACAATTGCTGATGCAGATCTGAGCGTGAATTGGAGCAACCCGCAGCACCCCCAGTAACACCAGCGGGTCAAGGTGGGACCCAGCAAACCCTCCCGCACGTGCACCGTGCTTCAGGCGCGGACAGCATCCCACGGAAGCAACCTGGGTTGGGTAACCACATGCTCCCCCACGCAGATAACACCTGCCTCCATGCTGTTTCCAAAATCCAAGCAATGCCTGAGATGCTCAAGCTCAAACCGCTGGCAGCTCAACTCGCAATGCCAGGGAGCCCAAGAGGTGCGATTCCCTGCACCCTACCCCCAGCCAGAGCCACGGGGAGCTGTGTCACCACGAGCCGTGCCACGGGGACCAGCTGGGACCAGACCAGCAGACAGCACCGGGGACTGAGCCCCACCACGGCGTGGTGGGAAGCGTTAAATCCTTCATCAGGCACAGCATCCAAAGCAGCAGGCACAAATCCTGAATCCGCACCAGCACACGCCTTACAGCAGGTTTCAACCCCCCCACCCCAAAAAAAAAAGAAAAAAAAATTAAATTAATCCAATTTTTAGAAGACTAATTTCACTTGTATAATTGCAAACTTGACTGTGCATCACCAGGGCCACGTGACTGCACCCGTGAACTGAACTATTCACGGCGTTGCATTATGGCAGTGAGATATATTTAAATTATTCGGGAGTTATGCGAACAGCGTTGTAAGGTTTTATATGGTGCTTGTGTAAATATTATCTCCTACTTTGATAATATTATGTCTATTTTCAACCAGGGATGAAAATATGGCTATTTTCATCCTCACTAAAGATGAGGTACTTGAAATTTTTCTTTTTTTAAAAATACATTTCAGTTATGTTACAAGAAATCTCTTGGTATCGCTCTGCTGGGCTCCCTTCCTCCCCCACTCCTCCCTCCAGGCTGTCAAACAGCAATTTTTAAAACGATAAATATTGATCAACTTTCCAGAATAAAAAAAAAAATGAAAGAAAGAAAGAAAAAAAATTAATCCCCCTGAAAGCAGACTGCAATGAAAAATTATGACAAATTTTTCAAGCAGAAGGAGATTTCTCCTGGAAGGACACGGGCACACAGAAAGGTTAGATTCCGAAACCCTTTCTAACCTCAACCGTAGCTTTTCATCACCGGCGGAACATATAATGGAAGCCGTTGTTGAAAAGAAACTGATATACACAGAGTTAAAGATTGTAAAGGTTGCGGTACGCACACCTACGGTATGACAGCATCCCCACAAGTTGCAGGCGAGTGCTACGGCATCGCGTTCACCTCTGCAGAGGAGACGTGCAAGACGCAAAAACCCACTGCAAACATCGGGAGAAAATTCACCGATTCCCACACCAGCTGAAAGCAGGTTAAACCAGACAGAAGCTTGAGCCTTTCAAGTTTCAATTCCTCTATTTTAGGAAAGCATAATAAACTTTAAAGATAGAACTGGGAAATGTTGTCATTGTGACCCCAAATCGAATGCATGTCATTATTTGTAATTAAAACACAGCACCCACCAATGGGTCCCCCCAATCCCAAAGCACAGCCATGGTGTCGGTCCCCAGATCTTGGGGTGAGGGTGTGGGGCTGGGCAGAGAAAAAAGCAGCATCAAAAGATCTCAGTTTGGAAAAAATGTCTGAAACCTTAAAAAAAAAAAAATTACAGCTAAACAGTTTCTTTGGGTATAATCATAGAGTGAGGGAAAGTTATGGGGAGCAGCTCAAGGAAGGGAATTCTTGGAGTATAAGAATATGGAAAAGCCACCACGTTAAAGCTTCCTGGATGAAACCATGAATAAAATATTCTCCGGGATTGTTTAATCCAATTTAGAGCATTGTGTGTAATTTTTAGCCATACGTGCCACCCCGCTCTAGCTGCACCACCACTGGTCTGTCACCCTGGTACTCGCTTCATTATTTGCTAAAAAAGAGCCTCAGGAAGAGGGTGGGTCCTTTTTTATTTTTTTTTTTTTTTGGGGGGGGGGTGTCAAGGCAGGGGGAATAAATGCAAAAATAAAAATATAAAGTTGACCTTTCAGAGGATTTTCTCCTCCACCCAAGAGTTATCCTGCTTTGCAAATTTTTTCCATCGCCCCCCCCTTTGAGCAACCCAAAATGTGAAACAAATAAAGGGGAGGAGGGGTGAAGAACAGCCCCAGAACCCTGAATTCACCAGCCACTCCTGCCTTAATTCACGGAAATATCAAGTTACAGTGAAATAAAAATCAAAACAGAAAAAAAAAAAAACTTTTCAGGGGTTTCAGATTCAGATTTAAAAATTCATTCCAGATTGAAATTGAATTTTTTTTTTAAAGTGCCTGGATTTCAGCATTTGTAGGTGGGTGCCCGGCAGCTCCAAAAATTCACTTCTGAGTTCAAAATTTAAAAATGCTTTTTTCAAAAAAAAAAAAAAAAAAGGAAAAAAAAAAACCTGCTGCAGCTGTGGAGCCAGCCATCTTGCTATTTTGTCCCCATTTTAGAGAGGAGACTGTGTCAAGGTTGGTAAAACTCAATGTTGACCTAATCTTTCCTCTCCCTCCCCCACTTTTGGGTGGAAAGGCGGGTATCTCTCCTATATTGCTTTTTTCTTGAAACAATGCATGTTTCTGTGCTCTTTTGTTATTTATTTTTAAAAAGATCAATACCAAGACCCTAGTATTCAAGGGCAACCCTACAATAATAAACCAGTGTGTGCACAGTCCAGAACTCACAGGCACCCCGTAACAGCAAAATAATAGGAACATAACAGCATTTAAAAAAAAAAAAAAAACAAAAAACCAAAACCACAAAAAACTATGAAAAAAAGATTTTCAATTCAAACTCCAGGAAGGCTTTACAGTAAGAGTCATGGAGAAAATGGATTTTGAAATTGTGAAAAAATATCATGGCTGAGCCCTTTTAAAGCACCTTAGTTTTACTGGTTAAAAAAAAAAAAATCAAAATCACAAAATCTGCAATTATTTTTTTTTCACAATATTGTTAATTATGCATATTCATAATATCATGGCGGACTTTATGATAAACCTGTGTAAATATTAGATTTATATGATCCACAGTATCTGGAGTTGTTACAGTCTGTGTTTAAAAAAAGAAGAAGAAAAAAAAAAAAAAGAAAAACCCTACTATGGAAATTTTTTTCTGTGCAAAAGAAGTAGGAAATTAAATGCTGGAAACTATGTTTTAATTATGCCAGGAGAAACCATCAGAAAAGCCAAGAAATTCAAAAATAAAACTGACATTCGACTCTTAATTTTGCTTGTCCTCGTGTTTTCCTGGACTGTGTTTAGAACCTCATTGTTTAAGAGCAGTTTTGCATGAAATCCAAAATCACCAAAAAAAAAAAAAAATTTTGGGTGTGTCCACAGCAAATTTTCTATGCTCTAATTTTCCTGCAAAACTCCTCATTTGAAACAAATAACTTTAAGCACTGCAGCGAGGAAAAAAAAAAAAAAAATCAGTTTTGGCACAGCGTGCTGCACAAGTTCAAAATTACAATGAAGTACAATTCCTAATTGCTCCTTAACTGCAATTCTCCCACTTTCCCAAACTCATCATTTCACTGCAGCTCATCCTGGGGTGCCCACCTCAAACTTGAATTACTTTCATTGCCGAGCACTCTGCTGCTCCCAGGCTCCGTTTTCCTCCAGAAAAAAAAAGGGGTAGGGAGAGAAAAAAAACTGAATTCATTCAAATTCCAGCTTAATTTTCATTTACATATCAGCCGGGCTTTGCTTCCAATGAGACAAAAATGAAATTTGTGGGGAGAGCCGGGCGCCTGGGGGGCTGCAGCGGGGGTACCCGGCCCCCCACCACCCCGCCGACCCCAACTTTCTTAAAAA
>NW_010111703.1:0-200 GCF_000699245.1 Pterocles gutturalis
TGTCATCCCCTCAATGTGGGGGGACTCCAAGAGGAGCGAAATGGGGGAGCAGAGCTGAGAGTGAGCCCCTCGCCCCGGACCCGAGCCAGGAGGAGCGAACAGGCGGCTGCTCGCTTCCCAGCACGACCCCGCTCCTCTCTTCCCCCTTCTGACCCGCTCCGCAGGAGGAACCTCCTATTGCGGGGGGGATTGTCCGCTTA
>NW_010111703.1:960-4999 GCF_000699245.1 Pterocles gutturalis
AACACCAGCCAGTGCAAACGCTCCCCCGCCACCATGTGCCATTCTGCGTTAGATTTCCCCTGCTCTGACCACGCACCCACCAGGCAGGCGAAAGGCACTCACCCACTAGTCCAGCTCCTAGGAACGGCGATGACGAGATGCTGTTGTGAGACGGCAGGTCCCGGTGCTCGCCGTAGTGGGGGCCTTCGCCATAGCTCTGCTGAAGAAACACGGGAGTGTTATCGCCGGGCACGTGGGGACGCCGAGCCAAACGCCAAACCGCACGGCTGCCGGAGCTCCGTCCCTCCCACGGCAGGAAGGGTCAAAGTCAAATGTTCCACGTAAAAAGGGCACAGAAGTGATCTCATCCCCACCGCAGGGGAGAGACGGGCAGCGCAGGCAGGAGGCCGCGGCATCAGGAGGGGACATGGCACCAAAGTAGGGACGCACACGGGGTTTGGCAGATCTCTGGCAGTTTCTTCCTTCACCCAGCGGCTCGGTCCCTGCGAGCCAGGCAGCCCCTCTCGGAGCCGGGCTGGAGAAGGCTTATAAACGTGAGCAGTGACACCACAGTGCCTGCTCCACCCCTGACTTAAGGGAAGGGAAAGGTGCCATTGCTAAAATAAATCACACAAACCCATTAAAACATGAGCATCCGTCAAAATAACACCATTTCCATTAAGTTAATGTCTTTTTTTTTCTTCCCCTCCTCAAGCCCCAGCTACATGCTGTCGCAGCCTCGACCCTGTCCCTGCGAAACCCTTCCCGTGCTCTCCATCCCGTCAAGGGTGCCTCGGCCGCCAGCCTAAACCCATCCAGCCCCTGGGGTTCCCAAAGCCGTGCTTGGCGGGCACCCAGCGAGCTTTGCCGAAAGCACGGCCCGTCAGGCGAGATCCATCAACCTGCCTGGCTGCGACCCTGTTTGGGGACCTCTCCCAGCCCTCTCCCCACGCCAAAGTCGAGCACAGGGAAGGGAGAGGCCTGAGCAGCCACGGGGAGCCCACGGGGGTGTGGGTCTGGGGGAGGTTTTTGGAGGAGAAGCTCCAAAGCCAAGCCTGGGGAGATGGGGATGGGGCAGACCCTCTCCCAGCTCTCGCCCCACAGGGTTAACAGAACCCATGTCCAAAATGGGGCAAGAAAAGCTGTTCCAGGGTTAGAACCAGCCCCGGGCACAAACCCTTGTGGCAAGAAGCCACGGCAAAGCCCCCGTTTATTTTAGTTGGAGTTTGGTGTTTGTACTTCATCCTTACCCTTCCTTGGTCAAACGTGGAGCTGTTTTGATCTCCTGTTCCCCAGGAACCTGATCCTGGTCTTTCATCCAAACCTACCGAAAAACAGGAAGAACAAAGGTTACTCTTTGCTTTATCAGCAAAGCCTCAAAGGTGTTCTCGCAAAATTAACTCTTCCTTCTACAAACAAAACAATATTTTCATTAATAAACCACTTCCACTTGGCGTGACCGATCCTCCCCTCTCCCTCCTCACCTTCCCACTCCAGCTGGGAGTTTATTCCACAAACTTCAAAGCAAATCCCACCACACCTTGGAAATGCTTCAAAACACGGGACAGTGGGAAGAAGAGAAACAAGTACTTTAATTTGCTTTATTCCAGAGAGCGCCCGAGAACCTCTTCTCCCCAGAGACTGATGGTGAAGAATAAAAAAACCTCATTGTACCCAGCTCGATGCTCTACCGAGACCTGATTTTTGCCCACGGTGCTGCTAGGTCATGGACCATACTCTGTTCTTCATTGCACCTGAGCAGATTAAAACTGCGCCCAGACCTGAAAGCCTCGGATGGGAATTGCTGGGGGTACATTACCCGTGCCATAGTCACACTCGTTCAAGGGCATTTATTTTTTAAGCCCCCCATGGTTCCACAGAGGAAGGTCTGCTGCCAACATGGGGCCGATCAGAGCACGCTCCCATCCATCTCAGCTCTCTCGTGTATTCTCAGCAAAGAGGATCTGACCCGAAACAGCAAGGGAGGGTTTTGCAATGTGCCTGCACACACTGCTGCAGGAAATCGTCTCCTTTCACCGGCTGCCAGGTCCACCCAGGCTGCGCCTCAGACTACCGGCACACGAGGCACCCAGGGGAGATGGTGAACACCCACCAGGATAAAAAAAAAGCCCCAGGGAGTCACATCAGCAAAGCTCTCACAGCTCACACTGGCACCACGACTGCACAGAAGAAACCTTTCCTGGCAGCCAAGCCTCGACTCGAGATGGTGGCAGGACTTCCGACTCTGCTGGTCCAGCCCCTCCGCTCCAGCAGGTGCCTGGTGGTCAGCATCTCCCTGTGCAAAGGCTCGTGGGGGTAAAGCCGGGGATTTGAGAGGGGGCTGGGCAGGGTGGGGGCACCATTCTTGCCCATAGCCAGGCTTTGGAGATGCTCTGCACATCCTGTGAGCTCAGCTGGGGCAGACAGGGAGAGACAGGGTGCCCAGAGAAGCTGTGGATGCCCCATCCCTGGAGGGGTTCAAGGCCAGGCTGGATGAGGCTTTGGGCAACCTGGGCTGGTGGGAGGTGTCCCTGCCCATGGCAGGGGGTGGCACTGGGTGGGCTTTAAGGTCCCTTCCCCCCCAAACCATCCTGTGACTCTATGATTCTATAAATCCTGGATCTGCAGGAGGCAGGGCACCAGCCAGAGCCACCTCTCCCTCGTCCCAAGGAAACCCAGCCCCACTGCGGGGGGTACATGGCCACACTTGCCACGAGCAGCACAAAACACCTCTTGCAGCAGCTCCCAGCAGCACCCTGTGCCACCACCAGCACCAGTGCCCTGGGGACGACCTGGGGACCCCTCCTCACCAGCCCTTCTGCCCATAGCAAAGCGCCAGCAGCCGAGGTGCCGGCAGGGCTTACTGGAGATTTTCCTTGGGGAGCAAAGACCTGCTCGCAGCCGTGGTGACAGTGGAGGCGCAGGACGGTGGCAGGGACGGGGGGTGTGCGGGAGCAAGGACACAGGGAGGGGGCCAGGGTTGCAGGGCACACTCCAATTTCGTTTTAGCAAAGCTGATTATTATGGCAAACACGCCATGTATTTGTCTCCTCCGCTCCCCTCACTGTTCATTTAACCAGAAACTTCTTTCAAATTACATCCTTCTATTTCTGCGCCTTTGTGTTAATCATTTCCCCAGAGAATTGGTGTTTAATTGCTGTCTAATTTGCATAATTATGCATATTAATCTCCACACCTAATGAATATTCATACTTCTCATTTAGATTTTGTTTTCTAATCAAAAATTTCCAATGTGATTACTGTGCAGAGCAGGGATAAGCCTCTAATAATACCTTGGATACTAGGGAGAATTACTGCCAATTCTCCCACCTCCTACTTCCTAGAATAAACTTTTGCTTTGCTAATGTGTTTTTCTAAAGCAATTCATCTGCATACCCTGCAAACACCAATGGAGACTGGGAGGCAGAAATGCTCCTTCTATTCATTTTGCTTTCATGGGGATTTTTAAAGCTCCCCAACGGTCAGGATGAAGACACGAGCAGCAACTGCAGGCTCAGACACCCTTGGCAAACTCGCCCCTTTGCGCTGGAAGGACGAGGACCACGGCACTGACCTGGCTGCGGCTGGTACACCCCCCCACGAGGCATCACAGGAGCCCCAGAGCTGGAGGGGCAGCCAAGACACGGGGGTCTCGACACCCACACCCACCCCTGCACCGTGCAGGATGGATGTTCATGGGTCCCAGGTCACCCTGTCCTCCCGCAGAGCCACCCCGTCCTGTCTCTAACCCACCCGACAGTGGAGGAGCGTCCCCAGGCCAGGATGCGCTGGGAGAGGATGCTCGGTGGGGCTGAGGGGGCTCTGGAGGGAGCTCAGGTGCCTGGAAGCCCAGAATTTTTTGCCAAAATTCCTAGGGGAAAAAAATCATCACTGCCAGGCATCCCCAAGGATGGAGGGAAGAGGAGGCAGCGGGCGGTACAGGTGACAAAAGGTGACACTAAGAAGCTCACATGTCCCCTAGACGATCCCTGGGCACCTTTCTTCTGCTCTTGGGGAAACACGGAGATGGGGACAAGCAGCCCCCCACCACCCTCCCCTT
>NW_010111703.1:5030-6187 GCF_000699245.1 Pterocles gutturalis
GGATCCAGGAGGAAAACCCCGACGACCTCCTCCCATCACCTCTGCAGCGTGCACAGCCATGGCCAGATCCTGCATCTGCAAACCAACCCTGGGGAAAACCCAAAAGGATTTTTTCTTTTTATTTCTTCCCCCCCCCAGGCGCTGGTGTTCACGTAGTCACACGGCTGCCAAGGTGAAGCGAGGTTATCGCTCTCGAGTGGAAAAGAAAGCGGCACACGGCTCTGGAAGCAGCTTCAAAGGCTCTGAACGTGCCCGTGCCGGCGTGCCGCTGCGGAGGCAGCCCGCTGCCCGATGGCTGCTGGAAAGAAAGGTCTCACACCTTCCCCAAGCTGCTGTCACCGGCATGAAAGGTGCCAGCAAAAATCTCCCGTTTTCAGCCCACAGGTGTTTTAGGGATTCAGGGATGTTTTGGTATGAAGCCAGGAAAAAACAGTCTGCCCTCTTTCCACTTCTGGCATCTGTCCTATGTTCAATGCCAACCTGCTCTCTCCTCCTTTCGTACCGGAGTGAGGATCTACAGTTTGGCAGCAAACGTCCTCTGCCAGCCATGCGAAAACCCAAAGTCTGGCCAAAGGCAGGTGCTTCTGGAATAGCTCCCCGCCACCAGCGGGGTTTTGCTCCACTCACTCCATGAAATCCCTGAAGACGGTGCCACCACCAAGCACCGTCACACTGTCCCCAGCCGAAAAAATCCCCCTCCCCCGGGCATCGCCTGGCACTGAGCAGCCGGCTCAACCCCAGGGAGGAAGAGGAAGGAGCAGAAGATGGAGGTGCGGGGTGAGGAGGACACTGCTTGGGCAGCCCCGTGCTGGCATCCCCAGTGCTCTCCCTGAGGCGCTCAGGCAGCCCTGTGCTGGCATCCCCAGTGCTCTCCCTGAGGTCACCCAGAGCATCCCACCCGGACCCTTTTGTCCCAGCAGCTCCAGGGCCGAGGCCAGGCACCCAGGGGACAGTCAGAACCACCCTGGGGTGACACGGCTCCTGCCTACGGGCATTCTTCACGTGCTGCCAGGATCCCCCGGGTGAGACAGAGATCCTGCAGGCATCGCCCTCGCCCCCCAGCTCTGCCTCACCCCCGGGCACAATTTTCCTGTGTTAGGGCATACACAGTCCCGAAGGGAAAAAAAAAAAAAAAAAACCAAAGCACCCCCCGGAAC